>NW_007733757.1:48930-103572 GCF_000696425.1 Galeopterus variegatus | reverse complement strand
GGGCCCAGAGAGGTGGTAGCTGCCCCCCGGAAACAGGGAGTTTACCTGGGGCCAAAGCCCAGGGTGTGGTGGAGAGACGATCTGGGTGGGCTCCTCTTCCCTGCCCTCCCGACGCTGGCCGGGGGCTCCCCATGCTTCCAGCCCCGTCCGAGATCCACAGGGAGAGTGGGATTGTAGGCGTGTCCACAGGCCCCAGGGGGCCCTGCGTCAAGGTAAGCAAGTGGCACGTCTCAGTGAGGAGCCGCGCCAAGCAGAGATGGCTGGCCTGCCTGATCTGAGCCGGCCGTCTCCGCCCCCACCCGAGAAAATGGAGGCAGCTCTGTTGTGGTAGGTGGGAGCCAGGCGGGCGGGGGGTAGTTGGGCTTCACGCCGCAAGTGGGGCTGGACTGGGGGTGACTCACAGAGCTTGCAGAGTTGGGCCGGTCTGGCACCTTCCACTCCGTTTCTGTGTCATCTCTGCTGACTTACTTGGCCTTTGTTGTCTCGGGCTGCTCGCTTGAACCCGCAGCAGGGCTTGGGCGCTCTCAGGAGTCTTCTTTTGTGTCGGCCCTAAAACCTCGAACCTGTTGTTGCTTGTTTGTCATTGTAGTGTCATTGTTCAAAGATTTATTCGTTTTTTGTTGCTCTTGGAAATGCAAATAGTACTCTGGTATCACAGCGCACACTTCTCAGGGTCGCGCTGTCTCCTGGCATGGCCGCTCCAGACCCGTCGCCATCTTAAAAGTCTACTTCTGTAATTTTAAATGCTAACTTACACCTTTATTTCATGGTTTACCACCCATCATCTGTGTCTCTTAACCCCAAGTTTTTAATATATCAGTGCTCATGTTCTTCATTTACTTTTTCTTCTACCTTCCATCTCTGTTTTTATCATCTGCACTTTTATCTTTATATTGTCAAGGTTAAAAACATTGGTATTCTCTTCTGTTGCCATAATACATTCTGTTCAATCAAAAGTTGAAAATCAATACACAAATGCATAAAGCCGGTATCAGTTAAGAATATTTCTGTTGTATGCAAGAGAAAACCCAACCCAAAAGGTGTATTTACAGGCTCACATAATAGAAAAGTTCCAGATTAGGGCTGTCTACAGGCATGACTTAAAGCGGGAGCTGGTAAAACATAATAAGGACATGGGTCCTCTCTATCTTTTGGCCCTTCACCCCAGTGTATGTTGGTTTCATTCTCAGAGAGGGTCTCAGGAAAGGGTGAAAATCTTTGCCTAGAAATTCCGAGCTAAATTCCTGAGACTCCCTGTGACTGGACGTCTTAGAGCATGTGTTGCCTCTTAGCCAATCATGTCACTAGTGAGGGCTTTGTATTGTTTAGCTTAAGCCTGGATTATATAGGACATCCTTTGACTTTAGAGCAGCGCCCCATTTAAATCAATGGCTGATTGGAGAAGGGCCTTGAGCTAGTTGGGGGATAGATACCATGTAATTCTTCATTTCCTTGTAATTCTCCTGTCTTGCCTCTAGACAACAACTTCCTTCAACCCCGAATCAAAGCCCATCTCCCCTCCCCTCATGAATATCAACTCTGTCAACAGGGACTTGAGAGGGAGTTTCAGGCCTCACACCCCCAATTTCTGAGTAGGCTCTGCTGGGACAGCCAACTTCTGAGACCTTCCAGGAGAGGATACAGAGAAGAGGAGAGAAGTGTAGGGTAGATTCATCAGGGGAGAATTTTAAAACAATTTTTTAGAAACAGAGGACAATGGTTTCCTAGAAAGAAAATTGGTTTTTTATCACCTTCTTAGGTTTCTCCAAATTCTCAAGGATATCAGATCTCTTGAATCCATATTTCCTCTAGCTCCCTCACTGCTGGAGTCACCCACCACTCCAGCCTGTACTGGTTGCTTACTTGGGACTTCCCTTCCGTATCCTACTGGCTTCTCAAGTCTCACGTCTTCACCTTTGTTGGTTTACTTGTTCTCTTTGAGCATATCTTCAAGTAACTTCCTGCTAGGGGATCTGTTGGAGGTAAAAATTCTGATTCCTTGTTTATCTAAAAACATTCTTAGTCTACCTTCACATTTGACAGAAGATTTGGTGGGATATGAAATTAAAGATTGAAAACATTTCCCCTCAGAATTCTAAAGGCATTATTCTATTTTCTCTAGCACCTGGGACTATAGATTAAGAGTCTCATGTGAGTCTAATTTTCAAGTCTAATTTGGAAGTGTTAAAACGTACCCCAACAGACTGACAAAATGGACTCCCTGTGGCTAAGGGGAGATGCTCTAAAACTACCATCTGAGAGATGCTCAGAACTAAATGGCCATAGCAGAATAAGAGGTTAGACATGTGTCGGGTTAGGGCCATTGTCAGAATCCTGCCAACGCAGCCAATTGTAAAGCTATGCAACGACTCCAGTTGTATGGCTAGGAAATTCATAACTAAAGCCAAACGTTTCAATACTTTAGTTACACTAAGTTTTCCATTTGTATTGTCTGAGCTAGGTGTTAGGGCCCACAGACCCTTCACCCGTTGTACAGACTGGGTCACAGACCCCTCACATTCCAGGCTGGGTCACCAGACCCCTCACACTCAAGTCCATGCTAGGTAGTCAGGAAAACATCCTGGGAGCCATGGGCAGACGACATGAGCTCAGTCCTCAGCTTCCTCAGCAATGGTGGCAGGGGTGGCAGGGGTGGGAGCAGTGGCTTACAGCAGATCCAGCAGCTGTGGTGGTGGCATCCTTCCCGTGGCCTCCCCCAGGGGGTATCTAGGGACGGGGGACACCGTGGATTAGAGCCATTTGTCCTATATACTTAAGTGCAATAACCCAGGACACCTAGGCACACATACGCAATTACCTTAGACAACCAAAGAACACCATTTATCTTCACTTTCCCTACAACATGTCTTCCCACACTTATATATATATATATATGTTACTGCCACGAGGCTTTTCTTTCCAGTAATTAAGCAGAAACTGCTTCTGGAAGGTAATGTCAAAATAGCTAGAGCTGGAAAATTTCCCAACTGACCCCAACAGACAACCCGGCCCCAGCCCCTTATATTGCAGCCCCACTACAGCTTCAATTGGACAGAGAATCGGCTTCACCAACTTTCCTTCCTGATAAGCAGCTGCAACCTCCAAATCAGCCTTGACCAGTTTACAGAGATTGCACACAAAGTGTCTTTGTGCTCTTTAGTTACCTTTTGCTGTCAGGAGCCAAATTCCACCTTATTTTAATACTAAATCTCCACCCCAAACTGAAATGGGACACATAGTATATGTGTGTTTACCTACTGTCTACACGCATGACTTCTCTCATAAATATTCACAGAATTCCCCAAACCTACTAAATATGTATGTAAAGCTGCTCCTGAGGGACATAATTACCATTTTCTCCTTTCTTTCTGCACTTTCAGATTTCCCGCACAGGTTGCGTTCTCCAATTTGCGTTCTCCAATTTGCGGATTGCCTTTTTCCCTGAAAATAAAGTTTACCTCTTCTTCCTCCATGGAAGTCACCTTTTTTTCTTCTGTCTTAGAAATCTTCTAGAATAATTTTTTTTTGTTCATAGAGTTCTGAAATTTCACAGTAATTTATCAAGACGTGAGTTTTCTTTTTTTTTTTCCTTTTTGTCTTTTTTCGTGACCGGCAACGGATCGCAACCCTCAGTGTCGCCCCCGTACCAGACCGGGACCGGCAACAGGATTGCAACCCTAGGTGTTGCGCCCGCACCTCGCTCAGCCAGTGAGCCGCCGGTCTGTATGTGGGATCCGAACCCTCGGTTGGAGCGCTGCTGCGCTCCCAAGCAGCACACTGTAGCAGTGCGCCACCGGGCCGGCCCAAGATGTGAGTTTTCTAATTCAAGTGCTTGGAACTTGATGGATCCTTTTATTCTGGTGATTTGTGTCCTTTAGCTCTGGTCAATTCTCCTCAATTATCTTTTTGATAATTTCTCACCCCCTGTTTTGTCCATTTGTAATTTCTATTACTCTAATGTTGCTAATCTTTTTTCTTATGTTTTCTGTTTCATTATCTTAAAATACTTCTATTGAATTGTTTATTTGTTATATATTTAGTTCTCAGGAGCAGGTTGTTCTTTTTCATAGCCTCTTGGTTACTCTATTTCATCTTGCAGGCTTTCAGATGGCTGGTAATTCTTGTTTATTTTTAAGAAAAGAGCCATGAAGACCTGACTGGGACTCTATGAGCATGTACTGGGTTTTTATATGAGGGGTTTGTTCTAGGCTGATCCAGTAACCAGCCAGCCAGAGTGCAGACATTAGACAAGCATTTCTAAATATTTGCTTGAGAGGCAGAGAGCCTGTCTGCTGAGATTTCTGCATGTGGGTGAAGTGGGAGAGGGTGCAAGACAGGTACAATATTCTATCTGTAGAATTTCAATTTATTTTCTGGTTTTCACGTGCAAGTCTTCTTTCTTCCTGTGGCTGTTCCTGGTGTTTGAGTCTTGTGGATTCCCTTAGGTTCTCAACGCATTCCCCCACCTCCAATCCCCCTTGCACATTCCAGTCTGTAGCTTCCTGCACCTGCTTCATCTGTAACTACTTCTCCATCCACTTCCTATCTTTAGAAATGTGTCAAAATTTCTCTTACACTGATAACCCCTCTCTTGTTTTCTCTTTGCAGTGAGTTTATATGTTATTTTATTTTATTTTTTATCACATAATGGGTTCTTAGGTGGGAAGACACACAAACACATGTTTTCTATCTTGAACCATAAGTCAGAAGATTACTCTATTGTGCATGAAGATTAAAAAAAAAAAAAATAGAAAGGACTCCAACCATTTAGTACCACTTAGCTTCTTAGAGGAAAACGCTGTGCATGCTTCACTCCAAGATGGATGTGACTTACCATAGACATGCTGCTAACGGCCATGCCTGGGCCAGAGCTCAGCTCTGCAGGTCTCCATTTTCCCTGTCCTGGAGAAACCAACAGGAGAAAGGTTGAGATGAAGGGATGTTCCTAATGGGATGGCTGCAATATAAACCACATTGGCCTGAGTTGTGACCAGGGCTCAGATATTTTACAAGTTAGCCTCTATTCTTCTCCACTCCACTTTTCCGTCCCATCCCCACCACCCCTGAACATTCAAGCAGAATCTGCCTCTCACTGGGCTCTCCCAAAGCTTGTCCATTAGAAGAACAAAGCTTATCTTTCATTGGCTTATTTCTCCTAAGATTTAGTCATGGTCTGATACTTTGATACATTCTGAGCCAAAGTGTGATCATTCTTTAGATTCTGCATGGCCTCTATATTAAGGAAGTGGAAAACTATATGAAAAAAAGATTCCCATACATAGGATGAAATTGGCCTCACCTTTTAAAATGTAAACCCTCAAGTTTAGATGACCACAAACAGAACTTCATGAAATCAGCTTACTCTAAGTGGAGGGGATATTTGCCACAGAGAACTCCTGTTATTTAGCACCATCACTTACCATGTCATGAGTATTTGGTAGATGTTTGCTGGGACAATGAATATTGGGCTAGACTTGTTTAAATGTCTTCTGCTCTGCTCAGCACTCATTCTAGAAACTAGACTAGAGACAGAGACTAGAATGATACTCATTATGCAGGTAGCATTAAGTACTGTAAGGCATAGGGAGATGGGGCCTAATAGGCTGAGAAAATACGGGAAACCCGTTGTTGAGTGTTTGGAAGAGGTGAAAGAGCAATCATGAGAGTTTGCCTACTTTTTATTAGCACCGCACTCTACTGAGTGAGCCACGGGCCGGCCCGAGTTTGCCTACTTTTCAGTTCTATCTGAAGCAGACTCTGATTCTGAATTCATTTGACAGAATGTTCATAGAACATTATTTTTAACAGTGGAAAACTAGAAACAGCATGAATGCCTAATGCCAGAAAAACAGTTACTGGATGGAATAATAATGTAGTCTTTTTTAAAAATAGACTTTATTTTTTAGAAAAGTTTTAGATCTACAGAAAACTTAAGATAGTACAGAGAGTTCCCATACACCCCATACACAGTTTCTCCGTATTATTGATATTTTACATCAGTATGGTACATTTTTTACAGTTAATGAACCAATATTGACACCTTGTTATTAACTAAAGTCCACATTTTACATAAATTTCCTTAGTTTTTACCTAATGTCCTTTCTGTTCTAGAATCCCACCCAGGATACCACGTTACACTTAATTGTCATGTCTCCTTAGCCTCCTTTTAACCATGACAGTAGTTATAACGTAGTATTTTAAATAATGAATATGTAAAAAAAAAAGGTGAGTGTATTTCTATATGGAAATAAACACTAAAGAGAAACATAAAGAAATAAAAATACCGTATAAGGGTGATAAGATTATGGCTGAAATTACACATTTACATTATTTTTTTTATCATGTTCTAATGTTGATTCAATTGTAAATTCTGAACTCTTCACATTTACCTCTCCCCATCATGTTTATACGACTTTTGACTCACAGAAAAACAGGCTACAGACATCGACTCCAAAACAGTGATGGGAACCTGCAAGTAGGCCTGTGTAGCTTCACGTGATGTTTAGCTGAATGCTCTGAGCTGTTAGGAGAACGACATTTCTTCTGAATTCTTCATCTCCTTCATTCCATCATTTGAGACTGAGATAAATAGGCATTTGGTGCCTCAAGTTTAGACAAGGAAGATTCTTCTCAATTTCTGAGCCTAGACATCTAATTCTCTAGTAGGCTACAAGATTCCTTGGTCTAGTTGGGGAATAAACACCATGTGGGCCTTTATTTCTCTATTTTTTTCCTCTCCCTGAGGCTCCGAGCTTTTCCCCTTTGTTCAGCAACAAAGCACCTCCAACCCTCCTGTAGAACTAATTCATGTACATGGATGAGTGTAAGGGAGTTTTAGGCCTCCTGTGCCCAGGCTCTTTGTAGGCTCTGCTAAGATACTCTGCTACCCAGAAAAGTGGAAAGGTGCCAGAAACTGATTGCTCCTGGCTATGCAAGTCTTAGGTTGCTGTAGAACAACAGAAAGGATGCAGAGAAGAGGAGAGAACAGAGCAGGCTTTCTAGAATTTAAAGAGTTTTGAAGTCATTTTGGGGAAGTGCAAAGCCTTAGTGGCAGAGAATGGCCAGATACTCACCAAACTTCTTTTCTCTTCATCTTGGGAACACATCTGGAGTACATTTCCAAGCCTCCCTTGTAGGCGAGTGTGGTCACAGAACTTAGTTCTAGCCAAAAGAATTTGGACAGAAGAGATATACATCACTTTGTTGTCTGGCCCATAAAATCTTCCTATGTGAGGGATGTTGGTAAAACAGAAACAATCATGTTCACCCAACCCTCCCCTTAACTGCTCAACATATATGCCTGTCTTCTCATATGTACAATTCCAAATGTCCCCATGAACATAATCCACAGACCACCTCAAACCCACTAGTGGGTGACAATCCAGTGACATGGAACTTATGCATCCAGCTCCAAGTCTAACATCCCTGGGTACCATCTGCATCTGGTCTGTATGTTGTTTCTCACGACCAGACATCTCATGGACTAAGTAGTGAAGGTCTACACCTCCTCCCAGCAGTTTGGAAATTTTTAGTCTGCCACCAGCAATTTCTGTGATCAATTTCTGTATTAGTTAGACCTCCTGGGTGACATAAAATCCAGGGTTCTTGGCAAAGCGAGTTAATCTGAGGCCAAGAGAGAATAAATTTGGTTTCTGTGGGTTGTGCCATCTGTAGCATGCACACTTGGGATCCATGGTACAGTGATGCTCTTCCATGTAGGCTGAGAAACAGAGAAAGCCGGACTGTGAAAGAAATGAGTGGAGAGATATTGCAGAGTTTACATTTACAGCTTCCAAATTCTCCTTCTGAGGGCTGACTGCATGTCTCCCTTAGGTTCTGTAAGCCACCTTTGTATTTTCATAATAAATTACCCCCTTTTTATGTCCCCCAATTCTTTTTTGGCTTAATGAGCTTGAGTTGGTTTTCATAATGTGTAATTAAATAATCCTAAGTAAATGGTAATGCTAAGTTTAAAAACACAAGAAAAGGGGTCACTTGCTTATGATTAGAAGGTTTTATCTACTTTCTTGTCTCAAAAGAGTGGATTCCAAACTGATATATTCTCAACTCATTTATGATTTCCAGTTTTCTTTCTCTTGGGGTATGCTCTTCACTGTTTAGAAATTCCACTATGGAGATTTATATAAAAATGATATCTTTAATTGGTTGACATTTCATTAGGCTGAGATGCCTGCTAGAAAGAAAATCTAACCCCCAAACCAGAGTTCTAGGTTAAAAATCCCCACCATTATTTATTCTCAACATCCTCATTCCTGCCTCAAAGTTCTGTGCTTCTAGAATATTAGCTTGGCAGCAGTTATAGAATGTATTGATGGGGTGGCATCTGGAAATTAGAAACAAATTAGGAAGACGTTTCAATAGTGAGAGGGGAAAATGTTTTTCTAGATCACAGCAAGGGAAAAAAAAGAGAGAATGGCTTTGAGAGGTGTTCAACAATAAATTGATGGGATTTAACAACTGAGTAGGCATGAGGTGTGAAGGAGAGGCCAAGTCATTGAGAATACAAGGCTCCATCTGCAGCATTGCCATGTGTTACTGTGTCATTAAAATTAGGAGTTAGATCATTTTTCACACTTCCAAGTGGCAAAAATTAGAAAGCTACTTAATGCTAAGTGTTGGTGGGGATATAGGAATATAGAGACGCTCACACACTGCAGTGGCATAACAGACTGGTGCAGCCATTCTGCATGGCAACCTGGGAATAGTAAGTAAAAATAAGATCTCATGAGCCTTATTACCCAATTATTTCCCTCCTGAACATATAGCCAAGGGAAGTTCTCACGCATGTCCAAAGTGGAGATACATGAGGTACTCTTTGCAAGTTTTTCTTTTTTAAAGAAGTGGTAAGTTGGGGCAATCTCCTGACCCATTACTGGGAGACTGAATAGGTAAAATGTGTGGGTGTATATGGGTGCGCCCAAAGGAACACCATGTATTAGTTAGAAGCAACAAACTAGATGTACATATAGCATGAAGGCTAGATCTTAGAAATACATTACTTAGTAAAGATTGATCAAAAGCACAAGGACTTTTACATAAATTAAAAATACAGGTACATAACATAATACATTTTTATAAGAAACATGCAAATAAAAAGATACAAATCAAATATATTTGAGTGATTGCCTATGTTGAAAGTAGGGAAGGGAATAAATAAATAAAAGAAGGGAGAGGCTTTGAGTGGACCAGTGTTGACAGAGGGCTGTGAACTAAGGAGTATGGTAGGCTCCACCCTCTGATCTAAGGTCAAGAAAGATTTCATTGAAGGAGATAAATATACCAAGGATAGCTCTGGGACCTGAGGAACCCCTCATCCGTGGAAGGTGTGCTTTGGTAAGAAGAAACTCATGGAAGAGAGGAAGGCAGAGAAGCCTTACATGTTGAGAAGATGTACTTGACCATGTGAACATCCACAAAGCTCAGAGATTATTAGAAGACAGAAGATGGAGACCAAACGCATGATGGGAACAGGATTCAAATTTTCTGGCTGGATAAAGGGAACAGATAATATGTTCCTAAAATATGTCAGAATGAGCATACTTGTTAGCACTACTAATTTAAGCTGAGAGGGTTTGAAGACTAAGGAGGGTCAGCAACAAGCAAGATGTAGGTAATCAAGTGAACCAAAAAATGACCATCAAATTTCATTTTGAAAGTGGAAGTATATTTTATCCTCAAGATAAAAGGGGTCAGAGCTCCCAAGGAATCAGAAAAGCTGGCAGCTCTAGGGGTGTTTCTCTGAGGGGTGTTTCCAGAACCACAGAAAGCTGTCTTACCCACCCAAACTCTGCATACTGAAAGTGCGGGGGAACTAACACTCCCTGGAGCAGCCTTCAACCAAAGACTGATGGGAGTTGGTGTATTTTAAATAAAATACTGGTCTCTCTAGTGAGATGATTCTGAGGTGTGTGTTTTGCACTTCTTACCAGAATTTTCCTGCGGGACTAAGCTCCAGTTGCTCTCTGTGGCAGTTGGCTCCCTTCTCTTCCCTGTGTCACTCCCTCTCTCTCCTGCAGGCAATCCCTGCACCTCCCAAGAAAACAACCTGCACTTGAATCTTGTGGTTTGCTTCTGAGGGAACCTGCACAAAGACCGTTTGCCAGGCTGGAACAGAGACTGATCTGGAATTGAGGGGAAAGAAGATGCATGCGGAGGGGTTGGGGTGGGGGCAGGGGGACAATTTGTGGAAGGACTTAGAGACCAGACTAAGAATGTGGACTTGATTAAGGAGACAGTTCAAGTGCTGGGTGATATATGAGTAATATATTTTTCTTTCAATTTACTATTTTCATATTTGACTTGTTAATTCCTAGGTTTCTCTAGACCTTGCATTTTCCACTGAGTGCTGGCTATTATAAAATCTTGCCTAAAAGTGGAGACTGCAACCTTCTTATATATCAGTTACAAGGAAATAAAATTCTAGAGAGAAGTGTTATTAAGGTGTAAGACAGAGATGAAATTCATAGCTATGAAACCACTCCCCAGGTCTTGTTAGAGAAAGATGAAGGCAAGAATAATCACAAGACTACAGCTCTCATAAGAGGATTTTTATCTGTAGCCATCCTGTTCAATATTTTATATTCTTTTTTTTTAAAGGCAACATTGTAAGGTTATCAGAAAAATCTCCTTAAAAAAATTGGATATTCAAAAATTTAATATTTCCTATAATAAGAAACCTTGAATCCCAAAGCATTGCATAATAATTGGTTGTCATGGGAAACCGTATGACCATAATTGGTGTCTGTAACTCCTAAACATATATAAATAACTTAAATCCCTTTGTTTTGCAGAAGAGTCTGAAAATTCCACATGTGATTCTTCTCATTTAGACCGAAGATCAGTGACTCTGGCAGACTCTTTGTTCTAAGACAACACATGTGAGAGATTTAATTTAGAAATTTGGCGGATGTATCATATTCTCTTGCAGGCTTAGAAAACCAGATCAATCTTTCATAGAGGTATTTCCCCTTGATATGTGGGCTCTCATTAGTCAATCTCCCAGAGAATGCTGATTTAGGAAAAAATGCTGGTTTGTTAATTCATACTGGAACTCTTTCTGCAGAGAGGTCTGGATATTCACATTCTGTGGTCAGAGCACTTTTGCCCTGTAGGCAGGCTACCGGAGGATCCAAACTATAATCAGAAGTTTGTATGGTGTGCATAAATGCAAAACAAAGGGAATTCAATGATTCGAATGATTAGTGGCTTCAGGCCAAGTGAAGGTGACACTCCCGTCCTACTCCAGGACCAGAACATTTGATGGGTTTCTTTGTCTAGAATATTCTTTCCCTTGGATGATATTTGGATGGACATTGACAGTGCATGTCTCTGTGACTCTTTTTTCTATACCCATGACTAACCAACAAAGTTCCTTTCTGTTCGGATCCCACATACAGACCGGCCGCTCACTGGCTGAGCGAGGTGTGGGCGCAACACCGAGGGTTGCGATCCGTTGCCGGTCACGTAAAAAGACAAAAAGGAAAAAAAAATAAAAAAAAATAAAGTTCCTTTCTGATGGACACAGTCTTTCCTTAGATTTTTTTTTCTAGCCTCCTTTCTGCAGACAAACATATTTTTTAACACATTGAACCCAGTCCATAAGGGCATGAGTTCTTAACTATGGGTTTATAAATTGGATAACTGGAGATTCTTGAGTACCTAAAAATTAAATGCAAATATTGTGTCTATGCACATTTTCTCTGGAGAGGATTCAGAGCTTTTATCATATTCTCAATGTGATTTGTTACCCAAACAGGCTAAAGAACCACTGATATAAACTCAAGTCCTGCTGGCCTCTGTCCCCACTTCTTGGAATGACTTTTTCAAGTTCCTGCTCTGATTAATTCTTTCTCTTTTAAAGTGTTAACCCTTCTGGGGTACTCTTTCTTCCCTTATTTCCAGGTTTAGGGGGAAGAGAGAGTTCCTCAATGTAACCATGCAAGATTTGATAGCCAGAGAGAAATGGGAGGACATTCTACATGGAGTGATCAATGGGCACCAAAAGAGAAGTGTCCTGTTCACCAGGTGTTTAGATGCTTTTCAAAAAATTTACCCTCTGTTATTTTGATAGTTCTAAAGTTGATTTCTTTATTTTTGTGATTAGCCTGTGTGAAGGTCAGAATAAGTAGGGACTTACATTAAAGCTGGGAAAGCTAGAACACATGTGTGGAAATGGATTCTAAGTGCATTAGACCAAAGAGAAGGAAATGTAAGTTAGATAGGCATGAAATTATCAACCAGAGTGTAATTATATGGATTCAGGATATAGTATTTAACCTGAGCTCCCACCGTGGCTTTAACAGCTTGCTTGGCTAGTTTCCTGAAGCCAGGACTCAGTGGTGACCTAGAGTCAATGAGGTTAGGGTGTCAAAGGTCCAAAATCTCACGGACATGGAAATCTTGGAGTGGACCTAAATGTGCAATTTCCTCAGCCACCCCCGTCCATAACCTTGGAAAGGTTCAGAAGATGTGCCAGTTCCTAGGGCATGAAAATACATGAAGACACCCCTGAAAAGCAATACCAAAGATGGTAGTGGGAGGTGCCATCTGAGAATTGGGCTTTCTGATTTCAGTGGGAATAGCAGGATCCTGGGTTGGCAGAGGATAGTTGGTGGCTCTTAACTTTGGAGTCAAGATGGGTGAATTTACAGGGACAGAAGGGTTATTAGTGTGCTTTGACTTTCAGAGATCTGTGGTAGCAACTAATTGTTCATGGGGTTCTTAGGAACAAACAGATGGGCAGTCAACTAAAGTGTGGCTTTATCTGTATAACTGGAAAACAGAAACCTGACTCAAGTCATCATAGTGGGAATTTACTGTCTCATACCCGGTTACTGAACTTAAGCCAGTTCACAGGCCTACAGCCTGTTGATTGAGAAGAAACCTGGGTTTCTGTTTTCCAGTTATATAGATAAAGCAACCCCTTAGTAGACTGCCCATCTGTTCATTCCTAAGAACCCCATGATCAATTAGTTGCTACCACAGATCTCTGAAGGTCAAAATACTCTAATAGCCCTTCTGTCCCTGTAACCTACTGTGGTAATTCACTTACCTTGACTACAAAGTTAAGAGCCACCACCTGTCCTCTGCCAATCCAGAATCTTGTCATTCCCAATGTAATCAGAAATGGGTGCATTGCAAGGAAGGATCTTGCAAATGTAGCCGTAAGTATATATTATAATCAAACTTTCTTTTAAGCCTCCCCCAGAAACACCTGCAGCCACTTACTAAAATGACTTTGTATTGGATGGGAGAATACCCAAACCGTTTGCATGCTATTAGATACTGGTTCATATACTCACTGGAGGTACAAAATGCCATCTTTGTCTGCCAGTCAGAATGAGGGCTAATGGAAGTCATGTGATAAACAGAGTCTTGGCCTCAGTCCATCTGCAGTGTGTCCAATGGATCTAGTATTTCCTTAGTTCCTGAATATATAAAGTAGACATACTTAGTAATTGGCCAAATCCCCCCATCAGTTACCTGACCCATTGTTTATTGTCTCTTATTCAACCCACCCCTATGGCCTCTATGGCCTTATGACAAGGATGATCTGGAGAAGAGATATGTAGATGGGCCTCTTGGAATGGGCACAGAGTGTGAAGACAATCATGTCCCACAAAAATGCCCAACAGGGGGTATCCAATAATCAGGTGGACAAGACGATCACTTAGATGACAGTTGGCCTCTTTCCCCAGCTATCCTAGCGGCTGCTCAATGGCCCAGGTAAAGGTGTTGTGATAGAACAGATGACAGCTATGCACAAGCTTAACAATGTGTATGTCCCGTCGTCGAAGCTAATTTGAATACCACCACTGGTGAGTGTGCAACTGCCAACAGCAGAGGCCAGTACCGAGCCCTCAATATGGCACCATTCCCTGGGGAGGCTAGCCAGGCATCTGGTGGTAAACTGATTTCATAGGAACCCTTCCTTCATTGAGGACAGAAAGTGTCCTCATGGGAATAGATATAGTTTCAGATTTTATGTCCTTGGTCCCAATGCTTCTGCCAGAATCATCATTCAAAGACTTACAAAGAATACCATCATTACCACCATAAAACATTACTTCGGACCAAGAAGCTAATTTACAGAGAAAGAGGTGTGGCAATAGGCTCATACCATGGAGTTTATTAGTCTTTGGATATATATGTTATCACCTAGAAACAGCTGGCCTGAAAGAACTGTGGAATGACCAAAAGAAGGCTCAGTTATGGCACCAGCAGGAAGACTGTACCCTAACAAGTTGCAGTATATGCAACCAGCAACCAATATGAGACGCTGTTTTCTCCCCAGCTCAGATACACAAGCATAGCATAGGAAGAAAGAGGAGTGGCCCCTCTCCTGAGTACATCTAATAACCCAGTTAAAGAATATTTGCTTTCGGTCCCCACATCGTGGCCTTGGCAGGTTTATAAGTCTTAGTTCCTAAGGGAGAAAAAGCTCCCAACAGGGGAGACAGTTGTGGTCTCATCAAGTAGAGGCTGAGACAGCTCAGTTACCATTTTGGTCTCCTCATGCCACTGAACAAACAGGTAGGGATGTGAGTTACTCTACTGACCGGGATAACTAATCCTGATTATTAAGGGGAAAGTGAGTAATGGGATCTTTTCGGACAACTTGGTCCAAAGAAGCATCAAGGAGAAACTCTGATTTTGAGTTATCTCTAGTATACCAATTATTTTATTTTAAATTGACTTTACAATCCAGGGACATATGGTCTAACATGAAATGTGCAGAAATAGGAATTCCTAACCTTTGGTCTGGGTAAGGCCCATAAAGGGTCAGTCTAGCCTAGGGATCAAAACAAAAAACTATCTTTTTATGGATCACACAGGAAAGATATAAGGAGTGGAGAGACTCCGTTTATGATCACTACTTGAAATGACAAAGACTTCTGAAACAAAAGCAGTTCAGAAATGGAGTCAGAGCAGAAAGAACTCTAAGACAGCAATGAGGCTTACACAAATATTTGGTGTCATCCTCCTGGCCCCTCTACCTTTCTCGGGTTCTGTGGTGCTCCAGATTCTGGCAAAATTAAGTCAGATTGTGGTGGAAAATAGGATCACAGATTTAAAAATGGCAGTAAGAGTCTATTGTTTCAAAAAAGCTCCATACAGGAAGAAGTGGAAAACACTCACCAGGAAGAATCAGTTCCTCGACTTGCCTTGTTAAGTACATGGTTTATATCTTCCAAGGAAGAAAATAAACGGTAAAGGATGTTCTCTAGATACACTAAGTTGTGAGGCAAGTTGGATAAAACAAGCAATCATGTCATTGATAAGTTTTCTGTTGAAACTCATCTAAGATGGAAGTTGTCCAGCATGCAGGTGGAAATACACGTTGGAGTTCTGGACCTTAGAATGGTGACTGACAGTCATTAGAACAGTCATTAGCACAGAAATGATGCCCCAACAATCCACCTGATACTCAGGCCTCACTTTCATTATCTATGTGAAGTTCTTGTTTGACTAATAGACAACGTCAATTTTAGGCACAACACACCACCTTTTGATCCCAGCGTGGTGGTCAATAACACAGGTCGTGTTTCCCAGCCCTGGACCGTCATCCTACTGACAGGCACTCTTCCTTCATATCTCACAGGACAAGAGACCCCTGTGGTGGAGATATGACCAGGGTTTGTTAGAGACTGTGACCCCTAAACAGGAAGATTTCTTTTTTAATGATAAAGCTTTCTTTTTTAATGATAAATAAAAGACATAGAATTTAATTCTTCATAGGGCAATTAGTGTGTGTTCATTACACATTTCATACATGAGCTGTGTGACAGGAATATGTGAAATTTCATGCTGAACAAGAAGCCCATGCTATGGGCTCTGGTCAGCTTCCAACACACACTGGTTCCTCATTGAATAGGTCAAGGGACACTGCTCCGTGTCACAGGTAACTGGCCAGGCAGACCCAGACATGACCAATGACATGTTTCATGATCAGTATGTGGCCTGTACTGAAGAAATGAAGGAAAAGTCACCCCAGCTGCTAAAAGAGGAACCGAAAGCAAATGAACAAATTTAAACTGGATGTAAAAGGGCAGAGGAAAAATGGAAGCAAAAGACAAACAAATGAACAAAACTAGATGAAGCCTGATTTTCCCGGAACAGCTCAAGTGGCCTACACTGGGAGTCCTGCAACAGAATTAGCAGAGCTGGTAAGAGAATTCCATCAAAATTCACGTGGCTGTCAGTTCAAAGCCTTCCATTATTATCTGACAAGAGCTCTTCAGCTTTGCACTACAGGGAGCTGTTACACTGTTTGTAGAGGTTCTTGCCCCAAATTTTATTACAGTGGGGAAAAAAATGTCCAATTTGGGCAATTTGTTTTATCATCTTTGTTTCAAAATGTAGCTGTTTCTTCAACATTTCTTGTGGGGGTGGACGCTGTTGTCATTACATCCTGCTTGGGGTTCATATTAAAGCATTCTCTATCCATCCTTATGAAGATGAAGTGCTGATTACAGGGTACGAGGTTTACCAGAAAGTCACCGTAAACCAAACAGATAATACAATGCAATTTTGCTCAAATGTCCCCTAAAATGATGAGTAACTTCAATTGCTTCTGCTAAAAATCACAGAAAACAAGACAGCAATTCCAACAGCTCAGGTGAGAGTCTGGGTCTGCACTGGAGGTGGGAGTGGTGGGGCCATCACAAAATGGAAGATGGGGTGCTCTCCTACCAGAAGCCCCAGGGCGGAGAGCGATGGGCCTCCAATAACTGCTGGAGAGTGTTAGGTTCCTAAAAGGACAGGGCTGATGTCCTACAATAGAGAGCAGAGCCCAGGCCCAGAGACACGGGGCAGTTTCTTGTCCAGCCAGTTTCCCAACCTCCCTGCTGTGCAGAAAGGTCAGAAAGATCTGCCCGATGCCAGGGGAAATGAGTTATAGAAACTACTGCTGTGTCAGGGAACATAGCAAAAGGTCAGGGGGTCGCGGGGTCGCAAGACCTGGTTTCAGGCAGAAAGGTGTGGCTGCTGCAGTAACTCAGCAAGCCAGGAGGGTGTCTGAACTGAAGAGGTGGCCATGGTGGTGGAGTGGCGTCTGGGGACTGGTGCCCTCTGTGAGGTGTTCCAGGAGAAAGAGTGACAGCTGGACAGACTGGGGACTGTGACCAGAAAACACATTAGTGGACCTTGAGATTTCAAAAGTGAAGTAATTTCAAGTTCTGATTAGATTGTAGGATATTTCCATGGTCGTTTGTTCTGAAATTTCTCTGGAAATGAAAATATTCAAGGCACAGAAAACAAAAACTCAGGGTGATTCCAGGAGAACTTTCAGCTCTCACAAGGAACTTTTGTAAGCTTTTACAATTCACATCAGACCTTAATGGAAACAGGATGGTCAGGTAAATAGGCCAGGGGAGGAAAGATGCTACCTGCCATTCAGACCAAATGATTACCATCAGATACTGGTAAAGAGCTAGAATACCATATTTTGCAAAGTCATATTGGGCAGAGAATGAATTTGTTGCAAAAAAATAGGATTTCCAGAGCCAGAATACCCTCGAGGATGAAGAAAGACAAGCACAGAGGGGATCCCTCGATGGCCAGAGGAGCTCCAAGCCCAGACAGGAAAGTCCTCTCTCACAAATGGAGCAGCACCCAGGACACCAAGGGCTCTCAAAGCAGAGGACTGGCAGCTCGAAGCACGAAGACCCAGAGGTGAGGAGCTAAATTGTCCATCAGGCTTGACTGCTGCAACAATCTGACTGACACTTTCTCAGACTGGAATTTCCAGTAGAGAAGAAAAGAACTAAAGGACGATGTCCTTGGGAGCTTTTGGGTGTCACAGGAATTCCCGATAGATAAGAGGGGATTCCAGATGGAAATCCTGAGGAATGAGAGCTCCTCTGCCTGGTTTATTGATAGAAGGGTGGAGCTGGAAAGATCGCATACATCCATGTTCTGAAACATTTCCTCCCATCCCAGTCACAAGGGAAGGACTTGCATTCCCAGTTCTCCTGCCTGGTCTCTTGGTCTTGCTCCTTCCTGCTGAGCAGAGTCCTCACCTGCTTCCTGGTTTTACATTTTCTTCAGTGAAGAGCAGACATAAAAGGGAAAGGGAGGGATCTGACTACTTACCAAGGTTGCTATGGCAAATATTGGGAAGCATGAAAATAGATTATTTTCCCTGGTTCATTTTACTGCTTTTTTTTTTTCCTGCATAAAAATCCAAAGGATCTCCTAATTGAACTATAAGATTATGTGACCTATTTTCAGAATTTCTAGCTAACATAACATATAATCTGTTTAAGTCCTTCAGTATGATTAACTGTATACACTGTCAGCAATAGTATTAAATATAGGTGTAATGATCATAAATATTGTTAAGTTGAAGAAATAAATGATCTCTAATAATTTTTCCTCTTCTGTAACTTTAGAGAATTCTATATAGGCTGTGCTAGTTCCTGGCTAGTGTCTTCCTCAGATTTACCTGATCCTTGAGCTGGACACAGTAATGACAGCTCAGGTGACAGACTTTTCACAGCTTTTTTGATGCCCTGAAAGGCGAGGTAAATGCTGAGAATCATCCTAGACCAAGGTATCTTGACCTTGGCACTACTGACATTTCAGACTGGATAATTCTTTATCATGGGGTCTGTCTTGTGCTTTGCAGGGTATTTGGCAGCATCCCTGTTCTCTACGCACCAGATGCCAGTAGCATCTCTGACCCTCTCACCAAATGGTGACAACCAAAACTGTCTCCAGACATTGCAAATGTCCTCTTTTGTCAAAATCGCCCCTACCTGAGAACCACTGTCTTAGACAAATTCATCTTCCTTCCCCACTAGGTAGATACTTGGTCACAAAGTCCTGTAGAATCCATCTTCTTGAATTATCTATCAAATCTATTCTCTCTTCTCTGTCTCCAGTGTTCCAGGTCTCCTAGGGAAATCCACAGGTGCGTTCCTAAGGTTTGCATGGAACCAGGAAGGAGCCTATCCGAGTCTGAGGCTGCAGTAGCTGAAGGCGGCCACTGGGTGGTGGCCATGCAGCATCAACTCCGGATCCCAGACTAGCGCTGAGACAGGACACTGTGTTGTCCTAGAAGCAGCTGGTTATGACTCAGCCCAGGCCAAGTCAGTAACATTAGGCGCTGTCGATCTACAGAGTACTTCTTGTGTGCTAAGCACTGCAGAAGGTACTTTAGCCATAATAATAAGAATCATAGTTAACCTTCATTGAGCATTTACTCCATGCCAAACACTGGGTTCTAGGCATCATGTGGATTATCTCCTTAAATTCTCACAATAATCCTAAGAAATGGATATATTCATTTATTATCTCATTTTATAGATAAGCAAACAGAGGTACAGAAAGTTAAGAAACTTGAAAAAATTAACACTTAATGCTTTAAAATTCTGAACAAATTCATTTAACTATTGAACACCTTACTATGTCAGGCACTCTCGTAGGTGCAAACTGGTATTTTAAACCCAATATTATAGGAGAGAAAGCATAGTTCAGAATGTGAGAGTTATACTGCAAGTCTGCACAGCTTGCCAAGTCAGTATTTTAACTCAGGGCTACGTGTCTGATTCCAGCACCTCCCACTACATCCATATTAGAACACAGAGAAAGGGACCCCCCAAGCTGTGCCTCCTCCTGACCTGTCTCTCCACTGGTCTGCTCCACAACAGGACTCTGGTGTGCATTTACTGTGTGTCAAGCACTGTTCTGGGCATCTGAAGGTGAACAAGACAGACCCAGACCTTGCTTTCATGGAGCCCACAGTAGAAGGCAGGGGGTAGGGGAGGGGGAAGGGGAGAGGAAGACAGCTGTTCAAATAACTCATTCCAGAAATTATTGAATACAGTTGTGCTGAGTGCTGGAAAAGAGAAGGACAGGACAGGAAGTTGTAAAATCATTTCAGGAGAAGCCAGACTTGTGTGAGAAGTCAGGACAGGCTTCCATGGGGAAGGGACATTTAGGGTGAGAGTTTAAAGTTGAATAGCAGTTAATTGAGCAGTGAGTCAGAAAAGAACTGTCTACCCTAGGGATAAAAAGACCTGAAGGTTGGGAAAGAACTTGGCTCTAACAGTCAAAACGAAGGGTAGTAAGCAAGGGATAAATAACAAAAATCCTAATTCACAGAGGCGAACACAACTAATGTTTTCACATATCTCGTTCTAACCATTTTTAGTGACAAGCATGGACTCTGGAACCAGACAGCTTAGGTGTGAATTCTAGCTCCACCATGTATTGGTTGTGTGATGCTGGGCAAGATCCACCTTCTGTGAGCTTCCCTTTCGCCATCTGTAAAATGGGAGGAAAATCACCCCATGCTTTGAGGCTGTCATGAAAATTAACTGAGTTAATATACATAAAACACTTAGCAGAGCATCTAGTACATGGTAAGTACTGTCTAACTATTAGTTATTACTATTATTATACAGTTTGGTACATTAAAAATTATATTCTACTCTCTTTGCTTTATAAGCAAGCATCTCCCCATGTCATTAAAAGCTTCTTTGTAAATGCACACTGTGTGTGAGCATGTTTGTTTGTAAGAGCATGGAGGAAAGACAAATAGCTCTCAGAGTGGTGATGTGGTAAGCTCAGAGAGGAGGGGAGGGGAGGACTTTATTCACTTTTCCAGGGTACAACTTTTTATTGCTCCTCTGGGAAAAACAACAAAAAGAACAAATCAACCTTAAGACACTTCACCAAAGAAGAGATGAGTGGCAAGGGGCTGGCCAGTTAGCTCAGCTGGTTAGAGCATGGTGTTATAATACCAAGGTCAAGGGTTTAGATCCCTGTACCAACCAGCTGCAAAAAATAAATAATTAAAAATTTCAAAAAAGCTTTAATGAGCAATTATGAACACACATGAAACAAATGGAATGTCTCAGCAAAGAGATAAAAGGTATAGAGAAGAACCAAATGGAAGTTTTAGAACTGGAAACTGTAATAACCGAAATAAAATCACTCGGTGGATGGGCTCAACTGCAGGATGAGGAGACAGAAAAAAATAATTAGTGAACTGGAAAATAAAACATAAGATATGACCCAGATTGAACAACGATGAGAAAATAGACTGAAAAAAGTATTCACATAGCCTTAGGGGCCCGTGAGATTATAGTAAAAGATGAAATATTCATGTCGTGGAGTCCCAGGAGAAAAGAAAGAGGGTTGGGCTAAAAAATACTTGAAGAAATAATGGTTGAAAAATTTCCAAATTTGGCAAGAGACATAAACCTACAGAGTTAATAAGCTGAGCAAACCCCACTCAGGGTAAATCCAAAGAAATCCACATCAAGACACATTAAAGCCAAACTTCTGAAAACTAAAGAGAAAAAAAAAAAAATCTTGAAAGCATCCAGAAAGAAATGACATTTTACTCATGGGGAAAAAACAATTCAAATGACCACAGATTTCTCATCAGAAACAATGGAAAGAAGAAACAGGCACATTTTTTAAGTGATTAAAAAAAATTTTTTTTTTTAACTGTCAACCCAGAATCTTATATCCAGTGAAAATATTCTTCAAGAATGAAGGAGAATTCAAGACATTCATGAATCAAAGAGAATTTGTCCCCAGAAGATCTAGCCTAAAAGAATGGCTAAAGAAAATTCTCTAAACAGAAAGGAAACAGTAAAAGAGGGAATCTTGTGACATCATAAAGGAAGAAGAAACATGGTAAAGAAAAATATGGGTAAATAAATACAAATGTATTTTCTCCTCTTGAGTTTTCTAAATTATGTTTGATAGTTGCAGCAAAAATTGTTACACTGTTTGTATGGTCCTAAATGCATAGAGACGAAATATTTAAGATAGTTATATCATAAATGGGGAGGTAGGTGGATTTAAAAGGACATACAATTTCTATACTAGATTCAAACTGGTAAAATGGTAACATAGCAGACTGTGATTAGTTATATATGTACATATGTCTGTAATATCTAGAGCAATCACTTAAAAAGCTATACCTTTTTATATAAAAATCTATATTTTTATAAAGTACATAAAAATGATATACACTCAAAAATACTATACGTAAATAAAAACAGAACTCTAAAAATGTTCTAGTAACCCACAGGAAGGCAGGAAAAAGAAAACAGGGAAATAAACAAAAAAAACAGAAAACAAGAAATAAGATGGCAGAATTAAACCTTAACATATCAATAAATACATTAAATTTAAATGGCTTAAATATACCAATTAAAATACAGAAATTGGCAGACTACATTCAGAACTATTACCTGATGATATGCTGACTACAAGAAATTAACCTTAAATACAATAATATAGGCAGATTGGAAGTAAAAGGATAGAAAAAAGATTTATCATGAACACATTAATCAAAAGAAAGCAGGAGTGGGCCGGCCTGGTGGCGCACTGGATAAGTGCGCCGCTTGGGAAGCGCGGCGGCGCTCTCGCCCGAGGGTTCGGATCCCACATACAGACCGGTTCCCGCTCACTGGCTGAGTGAGGCGCGGGAGCAACGCCGAGGGTTGCGGTCCCGTTGCCGGTCCCCGGTCCGGTGCGGGGGCAACACTGAGGGTTGTGATCCGTTGCCGGACACGGAAAAAGACAAAAAAAAAAAAAAAAAAAAAAAAAAAAAAAAAAAAAAAAAAAAGAAAGAAAGCAGGAGTGACTATCTTAAAAGCAGATAAAGTAGACTTCAGAGCAGAGAAAATTACTATAGACTGAGAGGGACGGGGCATCCTACAATACAGCTGATGAGTATTCTTCAAAACTCTCAAGGTAATAAAAAACAAGGATAGTCTGAGAAAATATCACAGCCAAGAGGAGCCTAATGAGACATTACAACTAAATATATTGTGGTGTCCTGGATGGGATCCTGGAACAGAAAAAGGTCATTAAGTAAAAATTAAGGAAATCTTAATAAACTATGGACTTTAGTTCATAATAATGTATCAATATTGGTTCATTAATTGTAACAAATGCACCATATTAATGTAAAATGTTCATAATAGGAGAAATTTTGTGCGGAGGATATATGGGAAATCCCTGCACTGCTCAATTTTTCTGTAAATCAAAAACTGTTCTTAAAAAAGTCTATTAATTTTTAAAAAGTAACAAGTTATCTCTGGATATTAAGAAAAATGATGGCCAACATAAAAGTAACCAATAAAAAATGCTAAAATATTGCCACTATCTTATCAAGTTGAATGTTCATGTACCTTAAGACAAAGTGATTGTATTCCTAGGTATTTTCCAGAATTCAGGTACAAGAACGTTGTAGAAGTGAAATCCTAGAAATAAACAAATGTCCATCAACAGGAGAATGAATAAGTAAATCACTGTGATGCTTTAGGTTATGTGTCAACTTGACTAGGCCATGGGGTGCCCAAATATTTGGTCAAACATTATTCTGGGTGTTTCTGTGAGGGTGTTTCTAGATGAGATTAACATTTAAATCAGTAGACTCAGTAAAACAGATTGTTTTCCTTAATGTTGGTGGGCCTCATTTAATCAGTTGAAGGCCCAAATAGAATAAAAAAGCTAATCCCCTCCCAAGTCAGAGAGAATTCTTTCCTGCCTGAATGTCTTTGAGCTGGGACATCAGGTTTTCCCTGCCTTCACACTTAAAGTGAAACATCAGCTTCCTGTGTCTTAAGCCTGCCAGCTTTCAGACAAGAACTACACCACTGGCTTTCCTTGTTCTCAGACCTTTGGACTCAGACTGAAACTAAACCACTGGTTCTCCTGGGTCTCCAGCCTGCTGACTAATTCTGCAGACTTTGGAACTTCCCCACCTCCATAATTACATGAGCCGAATTTCTTGTAATAAACCATCTCTATATACACACACATCCTATCAGTTCTGTTTCTCTAGAAACCCTGACTAATACAGTCACAATATGCCAAGTCAGACAAAGACATTTCAAAAAGGGAAAATTACGGGCCCACACCATTCATGAATATAGACATAAAAAATTCTTAAAATATTAGCAAATCTAATCCAAGAGTGTGTAAAAAAGCAATCACACTATTGCTTAGTTGAATTTAACCCAGGTATGCAAAGCTGGTTTAATATTAGAAAATCCACAAATGTAAATCCTTGTATTAACTGATTAAAAAAGAAAAAAAAAAACATAATGTCAGTTGATTTAGAAAAATCCTCTGATAAAATTCAACTCTCAATCATGAGAAGTACTTATGGAAAATTAAGGAGAGAAAAACCCACAGCCCAATAAAGAGCACGTATTTTTTTTAAAAAACACCCAGAGAAACCTCATCCTATGTGGGGAAACTTTGGAAACATTCCTTTGGAGTCAGGAAAGGTACACAATCACCACTATCAGCACTTTTATTTAATATGGTATTGGAGATTCTAATCGGTACATTACAACAAAGGAAAAGGATATTAGGGTCAAAGTATCAGAAAAGAGAACATAAAAAGGCCATTGTTTGAAAATAAATGCAAACAAATTACAGATAAATTATTGGGAATATTTATATCTGGTTGTAGATATAAGATTATCAAGTCAGTTTTATTTCTATATACCAGCAGCAAACAGCCAGAAAATATAATTAAAATTAAAAATAATACAGGTGTATCAGAGAATATCAAGTCCCTAGGAATAAATCTATGAGAAGGTCTTCAAGACCTTGATAGGGAAAATTGTAAAAACATCAACTTTCCCAACTTGATCTGACAGTTTGATGTGATGCTAATAAATATCTCAACAGAGTTTCCATGGAACTTGATAAGATTTTCAAAAAATTTATATGGAAGAGTCAAGGGCCAGAATTAGCTAGGGCATTTCTGTAGCTGAAAGAAAGAGAAGGTGATATTTGGGGAGAGAGAGGAGGAGAGAACCAAAGGTCCACAAAGTGTCCATTCCCAAGTGCCCTGAGGAGCTTCTCCCAGCTGGCCAAAGTAGTGGACTTCCAGGTTAGAAACCAAGGTAATACTTTCCTTTGTGGTGTGGAAAAACGCAATACTAATTTTATTTTATTAGAAGAATGAAGTTGGGGAAGGAGATAAAGAGGTCAGAAGTAATGTAATTCTACCCCAAATTGGGAGCATACAGCCAAACATCAAATGGGTCAAAAACTTCTGCCTGTGGTTTCTATCTGCTGTTTGGAGTTAAGGTTTGCTAGCTGTCTATCTGTCAAAACCTTTGTGTAACTAAGTGTGGGAGAGAGATATAGGCAAAGCTTTCAGGATTTATAAAAGGACCAACTCAGAACACCATAAAAAAGAAAATAATTTAAATTTCACTCATAAGTCCAAGCATCCCTATGCAAAAACTATTTTTATTTCCCCATGTTTCTTTACAATCGTAATTTCTCTATATAAATATAGGCCCATAACTTTTTGCATAGTCATCAGTTTAAAGACTACATAATATTTATCCACTGACTGTTCCTCTGGTTTCTGATTTTTATCACTGTTATAAAGAAGGCTCTAGGGGCCGGCCCGGTGGCGCACTGGATAGCGCGCCGCTTGGGAAGCGCGGCGGCGCTCCCGTCCGAGGGTTCGGATCCCACATACAGACCGGCTCCCGCTCACTGGCTGAGCGACGTGCGGGAGCAACACCGAGGGTTGCGATCCCGTTGCCGGTCCCCGGTCCGGTACGGGGGCAACACTGAGGGTTGCGATCCGTTGCCGGACACGGAAAAAAGACAAAAGACAAAAAAAAAAGAAGGCTCTATAAATATCTTGTGCAATCATGTTCTCTATCATCTCAGAACAAGGAAGGGTTAGAAAGATATGAGGAATATGCAAGGTTTCTAATCATTGCCTTTTCTCTCTTCCAAATATTCAAGAAGAGGCTCTACCTATTTCTCAACCTCTAATGATGCTCTCTCCCTACTGTTTACTTAATGTTATCTGTGTAAGTATAATTCCAGTTTCTAGAGTAAATACTGATCAAGCAGAGTCATTAAGCAGCTCCAGCCTAATAGTCATTGATGAAACAAACATTAATCTAGCATTAATCATGTGACAGAATACTAAAGAGGGTCCCTCCCAGGCAAATCTCTGAATGACTTAAGGTAGAGAATATTTCCTAAACTTTTGTCTGTAATTATTTGTGTTGAGCTAATGACAGACTCCTATTTCAAAAGTTAAATCTTGGGAGAAATAAGCCAAAATCTTGTAAGCCACCTCTTCTTATGGAATAGCTTTGAGAGAGCAAGACCAGAGACTAAGATTCTTCTTTAATGGGAAGAGTAGCAGGAATGATAGATGGAGTGTGTGGCAGAGGATTCCACAAAATACCTGAGCCCTGGTCACATGCTGGGCCTAAGGTGACTGAAATCACACCTATTCCATTTGAAGAAGTCAACCCTTTGAACCAACCCTTCTCCCCTGGCTTTTCCAGGGCAAGGAAGTTGAGGCTCATGCAGCTGAACCAGGAACAGGAATAGCGATTGACATGCACTGACCCTAGGGGAAGATGTCTGCATTTGGCCAGCTATTTACTGGTTCACATCAAGGTACACCCCAAATAAATAATCCCAGTACATGTATCCAGATTAGCTGCTTATGGCTTATCTTAAATATAAACAGATGACAAAGATAACCAGACATTTGAGGAAAGCCTGCAAGATAAAAGAGAACAACCAAGATAAAAGAACAACATGTTACATAAAACAAAGAAACTGGTGGGTGTTATTAATAATGGGGGAGGCTGTGCATGTGGGAGAGGCATGAGGTCTATGGGATATCTGTTACCTTCCTCTCAACTTTTCTGTGAACCTAAAATTGCTCTAAAAAAACCACGAAGTCTTTAAAACATTGGGGGGGGGGTGAGGGAGAGGAACAATCAGAAGCCATGAATGAGGTCTTGGATATTAAAAATAACTGCCAAGTTTTTAATGAGTTCAATAGAAGAGCAGAAGATAAATTCATGTGAGTCTCCCAAGAGGTAGAACAAAGACAAGAAATCAGAAAATACGAGAGAAAGATAATAGAAATAGAGGATCAATCCCAAAAGAACAACATCTATTAAAAATATCTTCATTTTTTTATTGAAACATAATTGATTACACATATTTGTGGGGCACAGAGTTGAATATCAATACATGTGTACAATGTGTGATGATCAAATCAGGATAATAAGTATATTCATCACTGCAAGATGTAATCATTTCTTTGTGTTGAGGACATTCGCTCTCCTCTCGTCTAGCCATTGGATAACTCAGTAAGTTAATGTCAATTATAGATGTCTAGCTTGACTGTACATCATTAGAACTTATCTTTCCTAACTGTTTTGTGTCTATAAACCAAGTTCTCACTATCCCTCCTCTCCCTCCCCTTTCCTGCCTCTAGTAACTATAGTTATGTTCTCTCTTTCTTAAAGTTCAACTTATTATTATGGCGGTTCTTTTTCTTTCTTTCTTTCTTTCTTTCTTTCTTTCTTTCTTTCTTTCTTTCTTTCTTTCTTTCTTTCTTTCTTTCTTTCTTTCTTTCTTTCTTTCTTTTCTTTCTTTTCTTTCTTTTCTTTCTTTTCTTTCTTTTCTTTCTTTTCTTTCTTTTCTTTCTTTTCTTTCTTTTCTTTCTTTTCTTTCTTTTCTTTCTTTTCTTTCTTTTCTTTCTTTTCTTTCTTTTCTTTCTTTTCTTTCTTTTCTTTCTTTTCTTTCTTTTCTTTCTTTTCTTTCTTTTCTTTCTTTTCTTTCTTTTCTTTCTTTTCTTTCTTTTCTTTCTTTTCTTTCTTTTCTTTCTTTTCTTTCTTTTCTTTCTTTTCTTTCTTTTCTTTCTTTTCTTTCTTTCCTTCTTCTTTCCTTCTTTCTTTCTTTCTTTCTTTCATTAATTTTTTTAGCTCTCACTTATGAGTGAGGACAAGCAGTATTTCTCTTTCTGTGCCTGGCTAATTTCACTTAACATAATTTTCTCCGAGCTCATTCATGCTGCTACAAAGGGCATAATTTCATTCTTTTTTTATGGCTGAGTAGTATTCCATTGTGTATATATGCCACATTTTCTTTATCCCATCATCCACCGATGGACATTTAGGTTGGTTCCTGTCTGGACTGTTAAAAATAGAGCTGCAATAAACATGGGAGTGTAGGTATCCTTTCAACATGATGATTTCCAATACTTTCACTATTAGTCTATGTAGGTCTTTACAGGTCAAGTGAGTTTCTTGTTAGCAGCATGTAATTGAGTCTAATTTTTTAATCCATTTAACCAGTCTATGTCTTTTGAGTGGGGAATTCAAACCATTTACATTTAGGGTCATTATTGAAAAGTATTGTCTCACTCCTGGCCTTTTATTGATTTTTTTAAATGGTTCTTTTATATATCCCTTGTTCCTTTCTTTCCCTTTTATTTTTCGTCTTCAGTGTTTGTTGGTTTTTTGTAATGGTAATACAAAAGTTTCTTTCTCTTTCTCATTTGTATATCTGCTCTACTGATAGGTTTTGTTCTTTTTTATGTATTCATAATGGTGATTACCATTTTTTTGGATTCCAGAGGCAGGACTCCCTTGAGGATTTCTTGTAGAGCTGGTGAAATCCTGCAGTTTTTGTCTGGGAAGTACACTATATCTCCTTCATTTCTGAAGGATAGCTTTGCAGAGTATGGTATTCTTGGCTGGCAGCTTTTTTTTCACAGTACTTTGAGTACATTATCCCATTTTTCTCTTGGCCCATAAGGTTTCTGCTGAGAAATCTGCTGTTAGTCTGATGGGGACTCCCTTATAGGTGACTTGACATTTTTCTCCTGCTGTCTTTAGGATTCTCTCTTTGTCTTTGTCTTTTAACAGTTTGACTACAGTGTGTCTTAGAGAGGACCTTTTTAGGTTAAATCTGTTTGAGGATCTTCAAGCCTCTTGGATTTGGAAGTTCATATCTCTTCCAATATCTGGGAATTTTTCCACTATTATTTCACTGAACAGGTTTTCAATGCCTTTTCTTTTCTCTTCCCCTTCTGGAACACCCATAATTCAGATATTCATATCCTTAAGGTTATCTGATACAAAACCTGTAGGTTTTCTTCTTTTTTCAAAATTTTTTTTTTTTTTTTTTTTTTACCAGGGGGGTCCACCTGGGTTATTTCAAAAAGCCTGTCTTCAGGATCAGAAATTCTTTCTTCCACTTGTTCTAGCCTGTTGCTTAAGCTCTCCCATATATATATATATATATATATTTTTTTACTTTGTTGAATGAATCCTTCAGTTCTAAGAGTTCTGCTATATTCTCTTTAAAGGTGTCTATCTTCTAGTTAAATTCCTCTTTCAGATTCTGGATTGTTTTTCTCATTTATCTGAGTTTTCTCATATCTCATTGAGGTTACTTAAGATTGTTGCTTGGAATTTTTTTCAGTCATTTCATGGGTTTCCTGCTGTTTGGGATCTGGTACTAAATAATTATTGTATTACTTTGGGGTGTTCTATTTTCTTGGGGTTTTGTTTTGGTTTTTTTTTTTTCTGTATTTCTAGTATCCCTTTGTTGATGGTATCAGGGCATCTGGTGGAGCACTTGCTTTTTCTAATACCCTGGAGTGGCTTTTGAGGGGAGAGATTCCCTCCTGTAGATGCATTTTATATTGACTGTTGGATAGGGTGTTTTAGTTTTCATTCCAGGTAGATGCAATAGTGTAGTCTCTGTGTGGTTACTTCAACCATATTTATATCAGAGTTATCTGAGAGTGCCTCCATGGCACTGCGGCACTCAGTAGTTCCTTGCTGAAGTGAGTGACATTGGGTTGGGTCATCAAGGTGGTGGGCAAGATGTTGAGCTCTTGAGAGAAATGTTTGGGTGCCCTGTCACTCCTTCACTGGGGTAAGTGACCTGGGGCAGACTCCCTGGCACCCCAGCTAGTGTCCCGTGACCCTGATAGGTGTACTGGGGTGTCCTGAAGCTTCCCAGCTTAAATGGGAAACCCTGAGCAGGGTCTGGGGGTTGAGATTAGGATCTTAAGCTTTGAGAGAGACAATGAGGTGCTCAGTAGATCTTCAGCTAAAGTAGGTGGTTCAAAGGTATCATGGGGACTCCAGGCAGAGCCCTGTATCCCCAAGAGGAGGTGTTGGGGTGCTCTGTAGCTTCACTGTTGAAGTGATGACACTGAGTGAGGTCACTGGATTCATGTGTGGGGTCCTGTACCCTCGGGAGGGGCCCTGGGTTGCTCTGCAGCATCACTGTTGAAGTGGACCACTCTAGTGAGGTGTTAGCAGTTTGGGATGGGATCCTTCACCCCCAAGAGGGATGCTGGGGCCCTCTGTAGCTGTTCAGCTGGAGTGGCCACTCTGGGTGAGCCTGCTGCTAGATGGGCAGGCCCCTGTGATCCTAAGAGAGGTACTGGGACATTCTGGAGCTCCTCTGCTGGAGTGGGCTGCCCTGTGCAAGGTTGTTGTGGCTGTGGGTGGGCTGCTGTGCCCCCAAGAGAGATGCTGGATCCCTTTGAAACCCCTCTGCTGGGGTGGGCAGCCCTGGGCAGGCTCACAGGTGCTATTGGTATGGATCTGTGCCTGAGAGAGGCATACAAGTCCTCCAGCACCTCCTTGTGTCTATAAGAATTGCAAGGGTGTTTCACCAAAGAAGGAGAAGTTGATGGTAGTGGCTAGAGGCCCCAATAAGGCAGCTTTCTAGCTCTGTAAAGTGTGCATGTTGACCTGCTCTGTCTTGAGGGTGGCACTCTCGCTGCACTGGACTGCCTGTTCCCAGGGCACAGTATGCTGCATGGGCTTGGGTGTGGGTGAGCCACAACCCAGCATGATGATGTGGCCTCAGAGGTGTGGAGCTACTGCCAGGGCTGAATCAAAATGCCCTTGGGTGTTGGGACTGATCCTAAAACTGCAATTGCTTCAGTAGCCTGGGACCTGGGAAGTGGGGATGGCTCCATGCAAATCCCTCTTTGGGTCAGTGCATGGGTTCCCAGTAGTTCCTAATATTGGGTGCACAGCTGCAGGGGCAGCACAGATCCCCCTGTGGGTTGGGCCACTGGCCTGTAGGGCCATGCTTGCTCACCTCCTTCCTGCAGGTAGAAATTCCTCCTGGGTCCTTGCTGCTCCTGGTTGGGGGATAGGGTTGGGGAGACCAGGAATTTTCTTCCTTTTTCTATGTGGCTATCCTGGGTTTCTGCACTCACCAGCATCTCTGCTGCTCCTTTGATGTGTTCTCGCTCTCTTTTTTCATCCACATGTAGTTGCGTATTTGATGTATTCCCTTTCTTAGTGCGAGACAAGCGATAAATCCTTCTAGTCAGCCATCTTTCTCCTCCTCAGAACCTAAAAAGGACTTCTTAAAATAGAAAACCAAGAACAAGAAATCATCAAAGAATAAAGACAAGAAATTTTCCTGATGTTAAAAATCAAGTCTCCAGATTAAAAGCATCCACCAATTTCCCAGAACATGGAATTAAAAGGCCCACATCCAGATATATCATTGTGAAATTTCAGAAATCCAAGAGAAAAGACTCTGAAAACTTCCAGAGGGGAGTGAGAGTAGGGGAAAAAATTACCTCCAAAGGATGTAAATCTGACTGGATTCATATTTAGATTTTTTATTTACATCCCTGGAAATTTAAAAAACTGTGTCATTTCTTCTAACTTCTGAAGGGAAATTATTTTTAATCCATAATTTTACATCCAGCCAAACGGTATCAAGTGTGTAGTAGAATAGAAACATTTTCAGATATGCAAGATATTGTATTTTTTTATACTGCCTCTATTATAGAATTACTTGAGATTAAGCAGAACTTGAAGCAAAGGTTTATTTTATTTTATTTATTTTTTTTTGTAAAAGATGACCGGTAAGGGGATCTTAACCCTTGACTTGGTGTTGTCAGCACCATGCTCACCCAGTGAGCTAACCGGCCATCCCTATATGGGATCCGAACCTGTGGCCTTGGTGTTATCAGCACCGCACTCTCCCGAGTGAGCCACAGGCCGGCCCGAAGCAAAGGTTTATGGATGTGTAATTTATTTGGGAGTTTGACCGCAGGAGTCAGCACCACGCCCACCCAGTGAGCAACCGGCCATCCCTATATGGGATCCGAACCTGTGGCCTTGGTGTTATCAGCACCGCACTCTCCCGAGTGAGCCACAGGCCGGCCCGAAGCAAAGGTTTATGGATGTGTAATTTATTTGGGAGTTTGACCGCAGGAAGTAAGAGTGAGCGATAGAGAGTGTGTAAGAGGGGAAATGAGAACACCAATACAAGGATGCATTATTGAGTTGGCCACCAAGAAAGACTAGTTTTTCTATCCCATGTGACCATCTTAGTACCTTCTTGAAATGCAACCTAATGTTAGCCACCTAAAGAAGAAAGGGGAAAGCGTTTATCTACTGGGTCCTGTCCTCCACTGGACAAAAATTCCTCCATGGGGCATTAATTTCCCTGCACTTCTGGGTGGCACATGTGTGAGTGTGTGATTTGCACAGCATGCTATCAGTCAAGCATGCTTGGGCAGGAATCCAGATAATGGGCTGGAGGTAGATAGCACTTCAGATCCTCTCATACCAATTGTTAAATCCAGTCCATCACAGGGTATTTGCAGCTGCCATCTCTGCAAAGATTTAATGCAAAAGAATTAGGAAAAGAGCTACAATTCCTGCTGCTGCAGGTGGTACCAAAACCATAATTAGTATTTATCATCTCCCTTTAACACCCAACAATTTAGTGTTATAATTATTACTTTATACAATTTTATGTCTTTTAGAGAAGTTAAAAGGAGGAAATATATTTATGCAGACTTTTATATTAAGCTATATGTTTACCATTTCCAGTACTCTTCATTTTCTTCCTTTGGATTCAAGTTACCATCTAGTGTCTTTTCCTTGTTCAAATATAGCTTCATTCCCTCTCTCCTCCTTTGTGCTATTATTATTACATATATTGCATTTTATGTGTTATAAGTCTAACAATACAATTTTATATTTTTTGTTTTAGGTAATTTTCTTTTAAATCATTAAGGAAGAAAAGTGAAAAAAAAATTTTTTTTTTTTTTGTCTTTTTTCGTGACCGGTAAGGGGATCGCAACCCTTGGTGTGGTATTGCCCACACCGCGCTCAGCCAGTGAGCGCACCGGCCATTCCTATACAGGATCCGAACCCGCGGCGGGAGCGTCGCTGCGCTCCCAGTGCTGCACTCTCCCGAGTGCGCCATGGGCTTGGCCCGTGAAAAATAATTTATACCACCTTTTATAATTACCTTTATCAGTGCTCTTTGTTTTTATTTATTTATTTATTTATTCATTCATTCATTGATTCATTTATTTTTTTAAAGATGACCTGTAAGGGGATCTTAACCCTTGACTTGGTGTTGTCAGCACCACGCTTTCCCGAGTGAGCCACAGGCTGGCCCTTATTTATCTATTTATTTAGTGACTGGCTGGTTTGGGGATCCAAACCCTAAATCTTGGTGTTAGAACACTGCACTCTAACCAACTGAGCTAATTGGCCAGCCCTCTTTTCCTTTTTTTTTTTTTCCTTTTTGTCTTTTTTACTGACTGGTAACGGGATCGCAACCCTCGGTGTCGCGCCCACACCGCGCTCAGCCAGTGAGCGGGAACCGGTCTCCACATGGGATCCGAATCCTCGGCGGGAGCACTGCCGCACTCCCAAGCAGCACACTCTCCAGTGCGCCACCGGGCCGGCCCTCCTTTTTTTTTTTTTTAATAAACTTTATTTTTTAGATCAGTTTTAGGTTAACAGCAAAACTGAACAGAAGGTACATAAATTTCCCATTTACCCTCTGCTGCCCCCTCCCCCCATGCACAGCCTCCACCATTATCAGCATCCTCCACAAGAGTGGTACATTTGTTACAATTGATGAATTTTTATTGACACGTCATTATCATTCAGAGTCCGTAGTTTACATTTTGGTTCACTCTCAATATACCTTCTATGGGTTTAGACAAATTAATAATAATGTGTATCCACTATTACAGTACCATACACATATTTTCACTGCCCTAAAAATTCTTTGTGCTCCACCTATTCATCCCAGACTCCTCCTCCCCTTTGGCACCCACTGATCATTTTACTGTCTCCACAGTTTTGCCTTTTCCTAAACGTCATATAGTTGAAATCATACAGTATGTAGCCTTTTCAGATTGGCTTCTATCACTTAGTAATATGTATTTAAATTTCTTCCATGTCTTTTCATGGCTTAATAGTTCATTTATTTTTGCTGAATGATATTCCATTGTCTTTTTTTTTTTTTTTTAAAGATGACCAGTAAGGGGATCTCAACCCTTGGCTTAGTGTTGTCAACACCACACTCAGCCAGTGAGCCAACCGGCCATCCCTATATAGGATCCAAACCTGTGGCCTTAGTGTTATTAGCACCACACTCTACCGAGTGAGCCACGGGCTGGCCCAATATTCCATTGTCTGATGTACCACAGTTTACTTCTGTTCACCTACTGAAGGATATCTTAGTTTCTTCCAGGCTTTGGCAGTTATGAGTAATGCTGCCATAAATATGCATGTGCAGATTTTTATGTGGACTTACATTTTCAACTCCTCTGGGTAAATGACAAGATGTGCAATTGCTGTATTATATGGAAGAGTATATTTAGTTTTGTAAAAAATCACCAAACTGTCTTCCAAAGTGGCCATACCATTTTGCATTCCTACCTGCAGCGAATGAGAGTTCCTGCTGCTCCACATCCTGGCTAGCATTTGGTGTTGTCAGTGTTCTGGATTTTGGCCATTCTGATAGGTCAATAGGTAGGTCTAATAGGTAGTCCTTTTTATTTCTTCATCTGGATTGACATTATTATCTGATTCCACTTTCTTTCATCCTCAAGACTTAGTATTTCCTATAAGGTAGGCCTCCTAACAACCAATTATCTCAATTTTTGTTTACCTGAAAATCCACTTTTCATTCATTATTGAAGAATAGTTATGCTGGGTATAGGATTCTTGTTTGACAGTTTTTTTCTTTCAGCACTTTGAATTCATCATCCCACTCTCTTCTTGTCTCCATTGTATCTGATGAGAAATCAGCTGTTTATCTTATTTGGGTCTATTTGCATGTGATGAGTCATTTTTTCTCTTGCTGTTTTCATGGTATTTTCTTTGTCTTTCAACAGTTTGACTATGATGTGTTTAGATGTGAATTTTCTTGTGTTTAGACTACTTAGAATTCTCTGAGACCATTGGATGTGTAGATTAACATTTTAATCAGATTTAGGGGTTTTTCAGTCATGATTTTTCAAATTTTTTTTTTCTGATCTTTTCTCTCTTCTCACTCCTTCTGGGATTCACATCATGCATTTGTTGGTATGATGTCCATAAAATGTACATGTCTTTGAAGCAATTGTTTTTCCTTTCTTCATTGTTTTTCCTTTCTGTTCTTCTGTTTAGATAATCTCAATAGATCTATCCTCAAGTTCACTTACCCTTTCTTCTGCCAGCACAGAAGAAAGCCTCTCTAGAGAAATTTTCATTTCAGTTATTATATTTTTCAACTCCAGTATTTCTATTTGGTTTTTTTAAAAAATAATTGTATCTCTTTAATGATGTTCTTACTTCAGCCCTCATATTAGGCAGATAACTTCAACTTACCCCTTTTGCCAGAAACAAAATCCTGGTTAAAAATAAAATTTAAAGTCTGGGCAAGGACAGGACTGCCTCTTTTATATGAACTAGCGAGTTTTGTATTTTGTGTTTATGCCTAACCCATGGCTAGAATTTTACTTTTTGAATCTCTTATTGTTACTTTCATTAAATAGGTAATAAAGTATTGTTTCTCATTAAAGCATGATTCTATTTGATAAAGTGTTCAAACCTCCTGACTACTTTTAACGTTTTGCCATCCTAAAATCATCCTGAATGATATCTTTTGCCCCTATACCTGTCTTGGAGGTTTACCAGAGAGCCCCTAGAAAATCACAAAGGATTTATTCTTCTATCTTGTAAGAAGAAAAGTGCTAAAAATAATTAGGTTTTTTCATATATGATAAATTTCATGAGAAACATTGTTAAATCAGAAGAGATGTTTATCCTTTCCTAGGTTAAATCTATATGGGTAAAATGTTATCAATATAAATATTTCAGAAATGTATTACATTCCTAGATATTTGTCAATGCCCTTGCTGTCCACAGTATGGTTCTATTTATCAGAGTTCTGGTGATGCTTTGCATGATATTAGACAACAATATCTTAGTGTTATCAGCCATAATTTCTGTTGTTTTTTAAAATGTTAACTTGGTCAAAATTTGAATCCAATATATCCTAGGCCAGTGGTTTTGAACAGAGAATATCACTTATCTACAGAGTTTTATCAATATACAGATGTATAGAACCTGCTACAGACTTACTAAATCTCTTTACTTAATCTTGATATATTCTTAGTATATTCTAACTATGTGCTTGATATGTATATGTTTCAGGACTATTATATGTTATATCTGAAGATTTTTTCTCTGTAAAGATTATGTTTATCCATTTTCATAAATTAGATGTAATATCCCTGTTCTTTGGAAATAGGATTAATCATTGTGTTTATAGATATGGTAAGAGATGAGCCTGGAGAGGGAGGCAGAGCCAGACCATGGAGGCCCTCACACACCATGTTGAGCTTGAACCTCATACTGGTTGGTGCTTCTTAAAAGGCAAACTGCCTCAGAATTACCTAGGGAGCTCATTAAAAATGCAGAACCACTAAATCTACAACTTTGAGACTGGAGTCCAGAAATCTCTATTGGTAACAAGTTTCCTGGGTAAGTTCTTGTTCACATCAAACTTCAAGAACAACTGTGAGTAGGTGATAAGGAGCTGCTAAATAATTTTAAAGTATATGGGATATAAAAGCAAAGTATTTTCCTGCTACTGGTGTCTTTACTCAGACTCAGTGTCAAAATTCTCCTCCAGGAAGATTTTAACAATTTAAGGAGGCTATCTAGGGTCTTAGAATTCCTTAAAGAAGGATATATTACATATAAGCTTTTATAATTTTGCCTGAAGATCAAAAATTATAATTAACTCCAAATATAGAGATGTTGGATAAATACAAATATTCATTACCGTAATATTATACAACTAAAAAATTCTAAGAGCCAATTAAGAATATTAGAAAAAAATGATCAGAGTATAAGATGATGAAACAATTAAATTACTAAATAATTACTTGGGAATATCTGTCAGATATCATCTAATTAAGTTGTACTCAGATATTTCAAGTGGAAACTTTTCCATAGAATCGTATAATTTTCAGACATAAAAGACCAGTTTTTACAATTCTAACATGTTTCAATTTGCAACCTCAGTGAGGGCACATCAGTTTAACACCCATGTCCATATTACTTTTGCATAGGCTTTAGCTATTCAATATTAGTGAAGAAATCTAAATTTTCTAAATATCAGAATATGCCACTCTCAAAATTCTTAATTTTGTGTTCTATAAAAAATGCACTTGTCATCACAGAGGAAAATACAAAATTACTTTTTTTAGAATTAAGAGAAAATGTCAATTAAGTTTCTAGTTCCAATTTCTTTTTTAATCACTTTCAAAGTTTTAACAGCATTTAATAGAAGAACCTCCAAATTCAGAATAAAATTTTTAGAAGAATAACATCCATATTACTATTATTATTTAATCAAAGAAAGCAGGGTGTAGTTGGTTCAACCTTAGACAAAAAATGTGTCAAGCATGTTATTCTTAACAGACACCATTCTGGATATGTTGAGATCTTGGAACATTATTTTAATTCAATACCAAATGTTTCTATCAGTTACAGTTCCCCAAGTGCTGTTCGGAGGAAGAAAATCCTTTATCTAGAAAACGAAAGTTGCCACACATATTAAAAGAGTTTTTGCAATTATACATCAACTTCGGTATCTTATCAATGCCTCTTGCTAGACAAGAATTCTTTGTCATTTCTGGCTTTCTGCAGTGTAGGGGATTAGGAAAGGTACAATCACTCAAGAGTTCTGCCTTTTATAGACAAGGTAAACACCTCTCTCAGCACATGTTTTTCTGCAGAGGATGCATTCTAGATATTTGTGTATTCCATCTTGATATCATGTTGAAGTAAGTTTTTAGATGTCCATAAGTGTGGTTATTATACGCAAGTCATTATATGAGGTCAGCTGTTGAACAGTTGATTATAGTTAGTTTATGGTAATTAATCATTCTTTTTTTTATCCAGAGTGAACAGATGGTGGTACAGTCTCCACTGGACTATAGAACTTTTAAGTCTGTTTTTTCTAGAGTGTGTTGCCTAATGGCTCAAGGAGGAGGATCCAGGAATCACAGCAAAGGGTCTTACCAAGGACAATTAGCCACGGTTCACAGCCCCTGTCTGCCATTCTCAAGGTCTGGGTCAAACACCATCATGTCAAGACTAAGCCAAAATGCTGTGGAAAGTAACACGAGAGACTTATAGATGAGAATTTTCATGATTTGCCAAGAGCTGCAAGGAATGAAGGGAGCAGACCCCAAAGCCATGTGACCATCACACCTCATTCTTTGACTTGCCTTGCTAACCATGTCATTTATATCTCCACCCCTAAAAATGGAGTGAAAATAATGCATTTTCATTAGGGACAGTAATTAATCAGACAAACTGATCATGATGAAAGCTGACAACACTGAGAGAAATTATTCAGAAGTATTGACTTACGTTTAAGGCCCAGGTCAAGAAAACTTTGAGAAGAATTTTTTTAAACATTTGTGAAAGGACTCACAATATTTCTCTAAGAGGGAGTAAAATATTAGGGCCTGTGAAGTCTGCTAAACATGATCTGTTTCTCTCACTGGCAGTCTGTGTGACATGTGGCAGTCTGTGTGACATGTGGCAGTCTGTGTGACATGTGGCAGTCTGTGTGACATGTAACTGTGCCTGTTGCCAGAACTGATTGTTTCTTTCTTTCTTTTTTTAATTTATTGAATACAATGTAGTTGATTTTTGTGTTCTTTACCAATTCCTCATCAGGACTGATTGTTACAATACCAGCTCCCTACTGGGGGATGTCAGAGTCACCTCATCCCAGGGGCAGGAGCCAGGCAGAGCTGTTAACACAGACTCCTGGTTAGCTGTGCAGGAAGCAGTATAAATAGGAGCCTGGTCTTCTGGATTTGAAGGAGGGACTCATTAACACAACTGATGCATCAACATACTCACAATGAAACTAATGTTCACACCTCACTTACATTGTCTTATGTTTATTTCAGTTATTTCTGAACTTGAAGATGACATCTCTTCTAGATATAGCAGTTCACTTCTTCATGCTAACCTGGAGTATAACACAACAGGTAATATGTACAACCTCCTTCCAACCCACACCCTGCTCACCTTGCTTTTCCCTCATATCTTTGAGACAATAGAGTTCCCAGAGTTGAGTCTGTGGCTAGAGCCATTTACAGAGCATAAATCTGAAAAAATATTTTAAAAATAGCATCAGTAAGCAAAACAGAGTCACAAAACTTAGCATTTCTTTTTTCACTACTCATAGTGTAGTAAGATTGAATTCATACATGTGCCATACACGAGCCCTGTGATAGGAACATGTGAAATCTCATGCTGAACAGGAAGCCCATGCTGTGGGCTCTCAGCAGCTTCCAGCGCACGCTGGTCCCTCTGTGAACAGGTCAAGCAACTCTACTTCTTCACAGGTTACTGGCCACATATGGCCAGTCAAGCTGGACATGGCTTACAATGTGTTTGATGATCAGTATGTAAGCTGTATCAAAGAAATGGAGAAAAAGGCATCCCAGCTGTTAAAAGAAGAACTGAAAGTGAATAAAAAATTTAAAGTTGAATGGGAAAAGGCAGAAAAGCAGTAGAACCAAATAAAGAACAAAATAAGCTATTCAAAAAAATTCAGTGATTTTCCCGGAACAGCTCAAGTGGCCTACACTGGGAGTCCTGCAACAGAATTAGCAGAGCTGTTAAGAGAATTCCATCAAAATTCACGTGGCTGTCAGTTCAAAGCCTTCCATTATTATCTGACAAGAGCTCTTCAGCTTTGCACTACAGGGAGCTGTTACACCGTTTGTAGAGGCTCTTGCCCCAAATTTTATTACAGTGGGGAAAAAAATGTACAATTTGGGCAATTTGTTTTATCATCTTTGTTTCAAAATGTAGCTGTTTCTCCAACATTTCTTGTGGGGGTGGACGCTGTTGTCATTACATCCTGCTTGGGGTTCATATTAAAGCTTTCTCTATCCATCCTTATGAAGATGAAGTGCTGATTACAGGGTACGAGGTTTACCAGAAAGTCACCATAAACCAAACAGATAAAACAATACAATGCAATTTTGCTCAAATGTCCTCTAAAATGAGTAACTTCAATTGCTTCTACTAAAAATCACAGAAAACAAGACAGCAATTCCAACAGCTCAGGTGAGTCTGGGTCTGCACTGGCGGTGGGAGTGGTGGGGCCATCACAAAATGGAAGATGGGGTGCTCTCCTACCAGAAGCCCCAGGACGGAGAGCGATGGGCCTCCAATAACTGCTGGAGAGTGTTAGGTTCCTAAAAGGACAGGGCTGGTGTCCTACAATAGAGAGCAGAGCCCAGGCCCAGAAACACAGGGCAGTTTCTAGTCTAAGCCAAGCTCCCATCCTCTCTGCTGTGCAGAAAAGTCAGAAAGATCTGCCAGACACCAGGGAAAACGAGTTACAGAAACTACTGCTGTGTCAGGGAACATAGCAAAGTGTGTGTGTGGGGGGGTTGTGATACCTGGTTCCAGGCAGAAGGCTGTGGCTGCTGCAGTAACCCAGCAAGCCAGGAGGGTGTCTGAACTGAGTAGGTGGCCATGGTGGTGGAGGGAGATCTGGAGACTGGTGCCCTCTTCGAGGTGTCCAGGAGAAAGAGAGTGAGAGCTGGATGGACTGAGGAAAGGAGCCAGAAAACAGATTGCTGGACCCTGAGATTTCCATTGTGGATGTTTACAGGTTTTGAGTAGGGAGCAGGGTGGAGGACATTTCCATGGAAGTGGCTGGCTAGACTGAAGAGCTAGTGGTGGAGTGAGAACTGAAAGGTTTTGCACTAGGAGGCAGCGCAGTAGACCACATGCACAGGGAGGATGCCTGGCCCGTCAAAGGCTCAAGGTGGTAAAACCAGAGGACACCAACCTCAGTGAAGGCACATCAGTAATGGTTGGAAATAGTAAAGGAGGGCATCAAGAAAGGCTGTTAGGGCCGGCCCGGTGGCGCACTGGATAGTGCGCCGCTTGGGAAGCGCGGCGGCGCTCCCGTCCGAGGGTTCGGATCCCACGTACGGACCGGCTCCCGCGCGCTGGCTGAGCGAGGCACGGGAGCAACGCCGAGGCTTGCGATCCCGTCGCTGGTCCCCGGTCCGGTACGGGGGCAACACTGAGGGTTGCGATCCATTGCCGGACACGGAAAAAAGACAAAAAGACAAAAAAAAAAAAAAAAAGAAAGGCTGTTACCCCTCACAGCCCTGGGACAGGTTAGAAGTGCCACCAGGAGCACTTTACCCATTCTCTCCCACAGCATCCTGGCTTTCAGGTCTCTGTGCCTTTATACCCATCATTCCTTGTGGCCTGAAGTTGCTCTCCTTCTTTGACCACATATCATATTTTATCCAATCTAAGACATGGTCAATTTCAGTACAGTAATTATCTTTCAAGACCTAGCTCAAATACCACTTCCAATGGCAAGCCTTCCTTGACACTTTCAGGCAGAACTGAACATTGTGCCATGCTCCGTGCCACACGTCTGGAGTCAGACCACGCCAGTGGCAATTCAGGCTCAATCATCACTAGCTCTGTGACTCTGGGCAAGTTACCTGAGCAATCAGTGTCTCAACAGCTTCATTTGTAAGATGGGGATATAAGAAACAAATACTTCAGTAGTATTGCTGTGAATTAAAAGAGACACATTCATAACTCATTGCCCGGCACACAGACGTTGCTCAACAAATTCTTTTTTCCACATGGAGAACCTTGTACACATCTCAGCCATATACTCACCACTTGTAGTGGATTGAATTATGTCCCCCCAAACTCATTGAAGCTTGACTTGTGTCCCCCAAATTTTATGTATTAGAAACTCAGCCCCCACTGCGACTGTTAAGAGGGTGGGAAATCCTATTATTGTAATTGAAAGGTGGAGCCCTGAAGGGGTGATTGGACTGTAGGACCATGCAGTAGTGAATGGATTAAAAATGGCGGTCGGGGGCGTGTCTGAGGGCTTTAAAAGGAGAGGAGAGTCTATCACTCTCTGTTTGCTCTCTCTGCTTCCACCATCTTGCAATGTGAGATCCCTGAGTCACTTTTGTCACCGGCAGATGGACTTTGGACTTGCCAGCCTCAGAAACTGTAAGCAATAAATGTTGTTTTTCCTTATAAATCACCCAGTTCCAGGTATTCTGTCACAGCAACACAAAACAGACTATTACACCACTTAAATGATAATCGTTTGTTTAAAGCCTAGAGGCTTTGTCTCCCTGTTCATCTGCACTCAGGACCTGGTGGAGTCAGGGCTCCAGTACAAGTTGCTGAAGTAAATTAACAATTGTTGAGAGGCCAGGGTCCAACCAGAAGTGGACTGAGTATCTGGCAAATTTCAACCAAATTAGTCCTTATGCCCTGAGGGGGTACTGGAAACCCAAGAAATCTTTGGGGTAGAAATGGGACCATGGAGAGTGATTATAGGGGGACTCTGAGCTTTCACAGAGAGAAATTTCAAATTTGGATAAAGCCTAATGAAAATATAATAGCCAGGTAGACAGTTTGGCAAAGGAAAGGTGCTGCCCACTATCCTGGGCCAAATGCTTTATGTTCAGATTCAGGCATGCTAAGAATCCCAGATGAGGAAGAAAGATCCCACCTCTAGATCCCAGCTAGTAGAGAAAGGAGTATGTATGCTGCTGCAAAAGATGGACTTCCAAAAGGCCCACACCTGCAGCATCTTCCTGGTGGAGAAAGACAAGTGTGGAGGGGCTTCCTTAATGGCCAGGAGAGCTGCAGGCCCCAGATGGGAAAGCCCTTTCTCACTGAGGCACCAAGAGCTTAGAGCACAGGGGCCTGGAAAGGGGCTATGGGAGGGGCTGAGGGACCCATCAGGCCCAAGAACTCAGTCAACTTGAGGTGACCTTAAAGTTAAGAGCCAAAAGGCTGTGTCCTCACAGTCTCTCTCTCCTCTCTCTGGTATTTCTGAGTCCTTCAGGAATCCTGAAAAGGCAAGAGACGAGTCTAACCAGAAATAGAGAGGCCCTAGGGCCCATTCTCTTATGGCTTTGACCTTAAGGTGAAACTCTAGAAGTTTGAGAGGCCTGTGTCTTTTTTTTTTTTTTTTTTTTCTTTTTTTACTGACCGGTAACGGGATTGCAACCCTCGGTGTCGTGCCCGCACCACGCTCAGCCAGTGAGTGGGAACCGGTCTCCACATGGGATCCGAACCCTCCATGGGAGCGCCGCCAGGCTCCCAAGCGGCACACTCTCCAGTGTGCCACCGGGCTGGCCCGAGAGGTCTGTGTCTTGAGAAGCCTGTCCTTCTCTCCTCGATCTGCAGGAATGAGAGAAGGCCCTGCATTCCTGCTGCTGCCACCTAGTCTCCTGGTCCTGCCGCTTCTCCCTGCTGTGCTGTGTCCCTTCCTGCCTGGGGCCTGGTTCTGCATGCACTTTGTGAAGCAGGTGGGGAAAGCAAAGAGGCAGGGACCCGACTGGCTCTCCAACAACAGCAGCATTGGGATGTTTTGGGACAGGATCATTTTTGTGGTCTGTGTTAGTGTTCATGTCCCCCGTGGACACATGAGGAAACTGCTGGGTCTGACTGCAAAAATGTGTGCTCTGTCTTAAAATTCACTACCTGAGATAAGTCCCAGGTCTCTCAATATTTCGCTGTGATTAAAAAGCAATGTTTGCAAGTGCTGCCAGCAGTAGCAGTCTTAAAAATGCAGTTTAGTATGATTCCATTTATTTGGAAAAAATGCAATTAAATTGTGATGAATGTTATAGTCTAAAGAAATAAACCATTTCTAATCACACTTTGCTTTTCTGAAACTAGATATTTCCATAGTTTGTATTATTTGTTCGAGAAATTCTCCTAAGGCATTAGATTTGATGCCAGTATTTTTATAGTTGAGAAAGTTCATGTTGTACATTTCTTATAGATATCCTTGCAGGACTGATTGATTGAGCCAGAAATACAAGGGCTGTTCTAGCTAAATTCGTCTCCCTGCCAGAAATTCAAGTAGTTACCAAGCCCTGTCAATTAACTTTAATAGTAGCTCCCGAATCTCTTCCCTGCCACTTGCTTACTCTGATTATCTCTGAGGAAATGAGCAGGCACCATCTGATGTGTGGATAGAGCCATGAAGTCTAGGTGCTCTCGCCAAGGGCTGGTTTGGCAGAGATGCACAGAACTTCATTCATTCCTCATTCCCCACTCTTCATGCCTGAAGACTACATTGTCCTTGCCTACCAGCTATTGAGACAAATTACAAGAAACCATAGGTAACACCAAATAGTATAGTAGTGCAATAACAGACAAAAAGATCATTGGAGAGGATAAAGAGTCAAGAAAAAAAGACCCATGCAAACACAGGCATGAGGTATATGGCAGGGGTGGCATCACAAATCAGGAGGGAAAAGGACAAGTCAATCAATGGTGTTGGGACATGAAAAAAAAAAAAGAAATTGAATTTTCTACATTGCACCTGTTAAATAAAACCCATGGGATGCCAGTGTTTTGGACTAAGCTCCTTCGCTGGGCCCCAACAGACCAACCAAACCAGAATGAAATCACTTGTGCTAGGTGCCGTGTAATCAAATGAATTTCGAAAGGAATTTTTTGTCCTGAAAACAGGAGAGTGACAGCAGCCAATCAGAAGGGTTGGTTTACCTGAGCTGACGTGATAAGGACGTTCTCTCTGTTTTAACCCTGTAAGGAAAGTAAGCTTGAAACTTTCTGAAGTACACTGAATGGCTGTTTACTGGTTCTGTTTCTCTGGAGAACCCTAACTAATACAACTTGTCAGCCGTTTTAGTACTTGGCGAGGCTTGATAAGGCCCTTTCCAGTCAAGTTCCCGTGATGCCTTCCTTTGATAAACCTTATGTGATCTCTCTCCACAGCTTTTACCAATTATTCTATGGGGGTCAGTTGGTTGGTTGGATCTAAACTAGAATGCTTTGGTGTGCATGATCATTGATGTGCTTTGAAATGATGGCCACGTCATCTGGCCTACTAATGCCCTGCCAGGGAGTGGCCATGGGGGAGCAGCTAGAAATAGCACAGTTTTCCCACAGATGGGTCATGTGGGATAAGTCCTGGTCTTCATTTTGCAGTAGATGTCATGCTCTTAAGAGCTATGCTTATCGGCCGGCCCGGTGGCGCACTGCTACAGTGCGCCGCTTGGGAAGCGCGGCAGCACTCCTGCCGAGGGTTCGGATCCCACATACAGACCGGTTCCCGCTCACTGGCTGAGTGAGGTCCGGGAGCAACACCGAGGATTGCGATCCCGTTGCCGGTCCCGGTCCGGTACGGGCGCGACACTGAGGGTTGTGATCCGTTGCCGGTCACGAAAAAAGACAAAAAGGGGAAAAAAAAAAAAAGAGCTATGTTTATAAGGGTATGTGGTCACTCTAGTCCAGTTTCTGCATAAACTCTGACCAGTTTATCGTTTTTAGATCCACTACATCATCTAATTCTAAATAACATGAGCCATAAAGTGATTCATGAATCATAGGCTTTACAACTATTAATAGACAAGGGTAATCCCAGCTTAAAAATGAACCTTTAGAAAATTTTTAGAACTTTCCCAACAGACTTTGCATCAACACTTGCACTTGAGCATGCTTCAAAAGCGTATACAGGGCCGCCCGGTGGCGCACTGCTGCAGTGCGCCGCTTGGGAGCGCGGTGGCGCTCCTGCGGAGGGTTCGGATCCCACATGCAGACCGGTTCCCGCTCACTGGCTGAGCGAGGTGTGGGCGCAACACCGAGGGTTGCGATCCCGATGCCGGTCCCGGTCCGGTATGGGCGCGACACTGAGGGTTGCGGTCCGTTGCCGGACACGAAAAAAGACAAAAAAGGAAAAAAAAAAAAAAATGCGTATACACTTATTAAAGTGTATTCATGTGGCTACCACTTCACTTGTATAAAAGTAAACGGAATAATATGTATGCGATCATCCTCCCAAGGAGAGAGGGGGGTTGAGTTGCTCTCCTTGTCTTGATAGGTTTTTCCCACATTATGGTCTTGAGAACATTTAGTTCTTACAATACTGTTGAAAAGTTCTGAAACCTCTAGCACATTTCAAACAAGCCAATCTTTTCTGAAAGTCCTTTTGTATTTGTAGTTGCTAAACTATGGGTTCCATGTACAAGGTGAGAAGGAAAACCCTTGGTGCTTCTTGCCAACCCTTTTGGGGGCACGGAATATGTTCTGAGTGAAAAGACATGCTGCTCGCTCTGCAAAGGTTCTGAATATGTGGCCAAATCTTGGAGTAGGGAATCATCTGAAAGAGATGCCGGAAGATGTCAGTTGATTCTAAATGAGAATAAAAGTGCCTGAGAACAGGAAATGTCTATAATCACAGTAACAATATAATCAGTTATTAATCAGAGTAACAATATTTTATGATAGCCATAGTAGAAGGTACATAAGCATCATAAAAAATTTTAGCTCCTTCATTTGTGTCTTAGTCTGTTCAGGCTGCTGTGAGAAAATACTGTAAACTAAATGGTTTATAAACAACAGAAATTTATTTCTTAATTCTGGAGGTTGGGAAGTCCAAGATCCAGGTGCCCCTAGATTTGGTGTCTGGTGAGGGCCTGCTTCATGGCTTATAGATGGCCATGTTTTTGCTGTGTCCTCACATGGAGGAAGGGGTGAAGGAGCCCTCCAATGTCCCTTTTATAAGGGCACTAATCCCACTCATGAGGACTCTGCTGTCATGACCTTATCACCTACCAAAGGTGCCAACTCTTAATACCATCACACTGGGGGATAGAATTTTAACAAATGAATTTTGAGAGGATACAAGCATTCAGTCTGTAGCATTCCACCCCTGACCCTTCAAAATTCATGTCCTTCTCACATGTGAAACACATTAATTTCATCTCAATAGTCCCCAAAATCTTAACTAGCATCAAATTTACTTATTTATTTATTTTATTTTATTTCTAGCTAAAGATCTCAATTGTCTTCATTGTGATTCTACAATCAGGCAACACATTATTCCATAAAAAAGAATTAGTGTTCTGATGAGCCAAGCAGGAGGTTGATTTTACAGACAGAAAAAGGTAGAAACAAAGACAAAAAGCAGATTGGTCATTTCAAAGTTACTTTCCTTATAAGGTAGGGACAGGAAGACAGAACAATAGAAAAATAACTGACAAGTTAACTTCAAGTTACTTCAGACTATCCTCTTCTGTGCAAGGATTAAAGCAGATGGAACTTCATTATCAAATCTACTGAAGATTTAAACTGGCCTTTTGGGGAAATTGGCTGTTATCTCTTTCTTCTGTCTTCTCAGAAGGTCTGGCCACAGCCTAAGTGACATGGAACTCAGTAGGGGTGACTCTATTTTGGTTTTTAGTCTGGTCTGTTGGGGCCTAGTGCAGGAACTTAGTCCAGAACAATGGCCTCCTATAATTTTATTTAACAAATCCCCCTTGTGGTCACACTCTCACCTAGATGAGACCATGACCCAAAGTATGGGCATTAGCACCACTCTCAGTTGCCATCACTCTGGGTCCCCAGTCTCAGCACGCCATTCACAGGTTAAGGTGTCCTCATTATTGTGCATTTCTTTGAGTTTTGGTTGTTACAACCATTTGACCTTTTGACAAGAGACATTTGATGTTTGACTGATGGCTACACGAAAACACTGAAAACTTTTGAGAGAATACAATGCACTAGGGAGGTTACCAAGAGTTTGGAGTATTCTCCCTGGCCAGGGTTCCCATGAAACAAACCAATTAAAATTGAATAGGAGATGAGGAGTCTACCCATTTTAACTTCATAACCTGTTCATTACTAAGTAGCTTGTTCATTAATCTTTTTTGTAGCTGAGTCTCTACAATACCCAATGTATTTATCCGTGTACAGCAAGAAGTGTTAGAAACTGCACAGACTTCTCTCTGTTTAGTTAGTAGGTAATCTAGCCTCTTATGACTGGGTTGAAGCAGGGAGTGGCAATTTACAAGTTACCCACAGAAGCTACTGATTTCGAAATTTTAACTATAGCACCCTGCAAAATGAAAGAGGAAGGCGTAAGTAAGGAACAATTGAGAGGGGTAAGTGTCTCATTATGATATGAAGTCTTGCTCCAAAGATCTTGGGGGTGGAAAATGCTGCCCACAACATAAAGTTGGCAATTTCTCATCCTGGTTCAGAATTTGAATATCTCTAGTTATGGCATCAGGCATAAGACTTGTCCCTTGAAGTCTACACTGAGCTGTCCAGCTTCAGCTCATAGGTCTTCAGGAGCAAAGTGATAACTAACTCAGGTCCAGCTGCCTGCCCCACATGAAAATAAACAACTCAAAAGTCAAATGCTGGTGAAAATGAGAGTCAGCTCTTATTCAGGAATACCGGTGACCTGAGGAGAGATGTTGGGCTAACCCATCTCTCCTCTAAACCTGAAGGGAAATGGCCAGACTAAATCCATTTCAAAGACTCAGATTTACTGAGGCACTTTTAAAGAGGGGTTTGAGAGAATGGAATGTGGGAAATGAAAAGCAGAAGGGAGGGGGATGTGCAAGCGGACAGGTGTAAAGTCTCACCAAGACTCCATCTAGTTCCTGTATCCATCCCTGCTGTTATCTCAGGGTCCTCCTGGGGGGGATTTGCCAGGGTCTAGACAGTACATGCAAGCCTGCAAGTCTGCAGCTTCAGGCTGGCTAGAAAACAATTTTACATTTATGTAAATAATGTCATCTTGCCCCATAACCAAGCTTCAAAATATCAAATAATAATGGGAAAAGAGGGACCTCAGACAAATGCATGCCAAGGAAAAAAACTGTGTCTTCTCAAAATCTTTTAATGCCCATTTAGTTTTAGGTCCCAACATGGGTTCAGTCCTGCTCACTCCAACAAGATCAATTCTTGTTCTTAGAGAGTTGTAGCCACATATTGGAAAAACTAGAAGAATTTAGAATTCAGTCCAGGCTACAGGTAGACTATAAAACTCAAAAAATGGTAAACAGGCATACTACAGTTTTCTTTTGAAACATAATTTTTTCTCTCTACAGTCATCCCACTTCTACCAGAGATAATGTCATGGCGACACCAATTTGTCTGGTTATTTACACAAATGCAGCAAGAATAACCACATGGGCTACTTTTAAATTTGTTTTGATAGAAATTTTGACACGGAATATCAGATTATACTTTTTAAAATCTCGATGCTAGGAAGCCAAACCAAGGCAGACAGATTTTGCCTGCTGTTTCAGATATGTTAATATTCCTGGGTATATTAGTCTGTTTCTGTTGCTTATAACAGAATGCCTGAAACTGGGTAACTTATAAAGAAAAGAGGTTTATTTGGTTCACCACTCTGGGACGGCTGCTTCTACTCATGGTGGAATGTGGCAGGGCAGCCAGTGGGTAGAAGCAGATCACATGGTGAGAGGAGAAAGAGAGGGAAGGGGATTGGGGAGGTGCTAGGGTCCTTTAAACAATCACCTCTCACAGGAACTAATAGAGTGAAAACTCACTCACTACCCATCCCCAACCCCGCCCCAGGGAGGGCATTAATCTATTCATGAGGGATCTGCCCCCATGATCCAAACCACTCCCAACACTGCCAAGTTGGAGATCAGGTTTTGACATGAACTTTGGGTAGACAACCCATGCAAACTCTATCACTGGGCCCGCCAGGAAGTGACAACGTTTTAGTCACTTACTGTAAGGTCTGGAAAACTTGAAGCCAGGCATTCTATACACATTTTCAAATAAGACATTCCAATAGAAGCCTTGGTAATGTAACTAATGTTTCCAGTTGTATCCTGTTAAAGAGAACAGATTCTTACTGAACTTATGAAAATACCGTATTGCCATGAAAATAATACTCATGAATAGTTTCCAAATTCTGGAGGGATCAGTTTGAGAGGAAAACTAAATGTTTCCATTTCTGTCTACAAAAGCATGCTTTATCAAATTGCTATAGTTTTAAAAGTTTTCTTAAATCTGGGAAACAAAACATTAAAAAGAACCAGCAACGTTTCAAAATAAAGATGCCATAAAAACCCATATTTCTTCAGCAGTTCATTCAGTCCCATAAAATTAATTTTTCCACCATCAAATTTAAAGTCTAAAGTCTCATTTAAACATCATCAAAATCAGACATGAGTAAGACTCAAACTACAACTCATCCTGAGGCAAATTGCTATCTAGCAATGAATCTGTGAAACAAACATGTTATGTGCTTCCAAAATATAATGGGACAGGTATAGGACAGACTTCCCATTCCAAAAAGGAGAAATAAGAAGGGGGTAACAATACTTAAGTAAGTCCAAACTACCAGGCGAACTATATGGGTTCTTAAGGCTTAATTCTCTTTGACTCAATGTTCTGTCCCCCAGGCCCACTAGGGCTAAGAGCCTGCCTTCCAGACCTACTAGGGCAGTGGTTTTACCCCCGCAGCTTTGGGTGGCCCCACCCCATGGCTGCTCTCTGCTGCAGGCCTTCCTTTAAAATCTAGGTGAAGCGGGCCGGCGCACTGCTACAGTGCGCCGTTTGCTGCGGCGCTCCCGCCGAGGGTTCAGATCCCACATACAGACCGGTTCCCGCTCACTGGCTGGGTGAGGTGCGGGCGCGACCCTTGGTGTTGTGATCCCGTTGCCGGTCCTGGTCCGGTACGGGTGTGACACTGAGGGTTGCGATCCGTTGCCGGACACGAAAAAAGACAAAAAAAAAAAAAAAAATCTAGGTGAAGGCAGCCACATACCCACTATGCCTTGGGGCGGACACAGTGCCACATGGACACCCCCACAGTTCTCTGCCTTCATCCTCCAGAGGGGCAGCCACCATGGCCTGCATTGTACTTGGCCTGCTGGGATCACACTTGGGGCAGCCAAGGAACACAGTGCCAGAGTGCAGGGAGTGGAGCCTGTGATGCAAGGTGGCCAAGCAACATCCTCCAGGTCCCTCATGTACCAGAGGTTCCTCCTTTGAATCTGCTCTGCCCCCAGAGCCATTGCACTCTGGGCCTGTGATGGGAGAGGCAGCCCTGATAATTGCTGAATTGTCCTCAGGTTCATTTTTTCATAGTCTTAGAGAATAGCTCCTGGCTTCTGTTGAGATAGCTGATCCATAGTAATCTCCTTATCAAAGGGTGGTTTAGTGTTCTTTTCTCATTCTTTACAATATGGATAGGTTGAGAATCTTCCAAATCTTTAAGTTTTGCTTCCTTTATGATTAACAATACTGTCTTTATCTTTTTTCTCTTTCTTTCTTGGTGGCTGGCCTAAACAGGGATCAAACCCTGGACCTTGGTGTTACCAGCACCACCCTCTAACCAACTGAGCTAACCATCCAGCCTCTACAATCCTGTCTTTAAATTATTTCTCTCACCTCACATTTTACTATAAGCACTCAGGAGAAACCAGGCCATTCCTTCAATGCTTTGCTTAGAAATTGCTACAGCTAAATATTCAATTCCATTGCTCACAAGTTCTACTTTCCTCAAAACACTAGAACGTGAACACAATTCAGCCAAATTCTTTGCCACTTGACAATAAGGACTGCCATTCCTCCAGCCTCCAATAACATGTTCCTCAGTTCTGTCTGAGACCTCATCAGAATGGCCTTTACCATCCATATTCCTATGAACATTCTGTGCAGAATTACTTAGGTATTCTCTAAAAAGACTAAGACCTTTTCAACAGCTCTCCTCTCTTCTCAGAATCACCTTTAGCAGTCCCTTCACAGCAATATTAGCTTTTTCTAGCATGTGCCTCAAAACTCTTCCAGCCTCTACCCATTACCCAGTTCCAAAGCCACTTCCACATTTTTAGATATTTGTTACAGCAGCACCCCCACTTTCTTGGGTCCAATTTCTACCTTAGTCTGTTCAGGCTGCTACAACAGAATACAGTAGACTGGGTGGCTTTTAGAAACTGAAATTTATTTCTCACAGTTCTGGGACTGGGAAGTCCAAGATCAATCCAGCAGTGATTGGTGTCTGGTGATGGCTTGTTTTCTGGCTCATAGGTGGCTGTCTTTTCATTGTTTCCTCACATGGCAGCAGGGGAAAGGGAGCTCTCCAGGATCTCTTTTATAAGGGCATTAATCCCATTCATGAGAGTTCTGCCCTCATGACCTAATTACCTCCCAAAGGCCCTACCTCCTAATACATTGGGTGTTAAGATTTTAACATACGAACTGGGGGGAGGGGAGGCAGGGCACAAACATTTAGTCTACAGCAATTAGTGAGGAAATGTGGATTTTTTAAAACAACTGTCTACAGTCATGAAGTACTTAAAAGCATAATAAGAACTAAGACATATGCAAACAGACTTTTAGAAGTGAGAGTACAGAGGAGGCAACAAGTTTTGCTACCTGAGCAGAAAATATAGAACTTTGCTACCTCATGTTGAGAGCAGACTGCATAGCCAAAGACTATTTTTTAACCAATAACTGTAATATATATACCTTAATATGCATGCACGTACCTTGTATCAAACACCTTTCACATACCACGCACATTCTGTCAGCCTCTCCTACCGTTCCAGTCACAGCTGCAGTGAACGTCCCATGCTGGTTCCTGTTGATGCACCTCTCCTCAGGCAGGCAGTGCCTCTTTCTTCCTGCCTCCAGGCTTCCCTGATTCAGAGACACAGGACGCCTCAGAGCATCCACTTCGCATTCATACCCATTTACCCAGAAGTGTGGAGATGTCAAAGTTCCATGGGACAACCCTCAGTCAATGGAGAATAGAAGTCAAAGGACAAAAGCGTCTTCCTTTGCTCCCCAGGTGGATGGTTCTGAGACTCATTTCATAAATGCACAGACCCTCAGAAGGCACCAGCTGTGCTAGTGGCAATGGTCCACACCACGATGCATCCTTGTGTTGGTTTCACTCCTTCCCTGTTCCACCCTCTAGGTCCTGCCCTTCTGCTTTCTTGGATCACTTCCCAAATAAGCCACCTGAATGCAAGACCCTATCTCAGGTTAAATACACACTCACATAAAATCATACCAAACAATATGCTTAAATGACAATATCTAGTTTTTAAAAACATAATGAACATTATCAAGCATATTACAAAGCTATGGTTATGATATAGTGTCTAATTTTACCCTCAAAGACCAAATGTGCTTATACATAGAAAATAATACACAGGTTAGAAGCCTGCCTGGGGATTATGTGGTAATTACATACTTAATTTTTTCTGTTTCTCTGGATTTTAATTTCTTTAAAAACCTCCAGATAAATAATAATAACTTGTTAACATTTCATCATTTGTGATCCGGAATCATTTACAGATTTTAGAAAATATACTAAGTTAACATTGAACAATCAATCATTGCTGATTACAAAAATTTGTAAGAGAAACATGGTAACAAAACATTATCCAGTTTTAAGTGGAATAAATGTAGGTGCACACAATTTTCAATATTACATACGTTCCAGTAATATAAGAACCAATTTATATATACTGGCTCTTTAAAATAATTAAACTAGTTGAATGCTCATGTTTACATTTACACACTTTTAAATATTACTACAAGTAATAAATCATCAGGAAATTTGGAAATTCCACTCAATTTAGCTTTTGCAGAGATTAAAAAATTAAATTCAAAGTCTTTTGGGGCCTAAAATACCACATTTATGTTTTTATTTACCACTGCGGTAAAATCAGGGAGAAGACGATAGTCATCTTTTAACTAAAATTCACAATTCAATTTATTTTATCAAACGTTTGCCTTGATGGAGAATATTAAAGGCATATGCAACAGCATTTAATTTCCTTGTATTTCTCTGTCTTTCCACTTTATACCTGCTTATTTGAGAGCTTTGCCTATAAAAACCCTAACTGATAAAGGCACATTGTCGCAAGGTATGTGGGGGACAAATAAGGCAGAAATTCATCTGATGAAGGGTGTGCAAGATCGGATGGCTTTTACTTCCTTCTTCTTTCCTCCCCAAACTCCAAATCACAGCTAACTCCAAAGAGCAGCTAATTTGCTCCTTCCAGCTCCACTCTTGCCATGAGGGCTTCTGTTACACATGTTTAAAATGAATTCCTCAACTGGGAAGGATCACACAAAATAAATATTTATACCTGGAACACATTCTTCCTCCTGAACACAAGGATTCTCGGGGACATGCACAGATTTAGGATTCTGGCAAGATGCTTGGTCAAACAAAACCGACATCCAAGGGACAATCATCCCCAAGGGTGAGGGTAAAAGTTGCTTGAGTGGAATCGGTGGTTATTCCCAGTAGGTCCATGCCACAGAGCTGGGACGTGACAGTTCTTCTGTCTTGGAAAACACACCCTTGGTGTATGCACAGGGAAAGCTGAGCTAATTAAAATACCAGGCACTGACTCAGCAGAAAACATTTTTCTCTTGGAATTAGAACAGCTATATGGTTCCAGGTACAGTTGGCCCTCCGTGTCTGTGGACTCCACATCCATGGATTCAAAAAACTGTGGGTCAAAAATATTTGGAAAAAAATCTGGATAGTTGCGTTTGTATTGAACATGTACAGACTTTTTTCTTGTTATTATTCCCTAAACAACCCAGTGTAACAACTATCTACATAGCGTTTACATTGCATTAGGTATGATAAGTAATCTATAAAGGATTTAAA
>NW_007733757.1:43746-48345 GCF_000696425.1 Galeopterus variegatus | reverse complement strand
GATGCTCTTTTGAATCAGGAGAGTGTGGTGTCCACCCCTTACGCAGACACTTTGGAGCTCCTCCGAGACGTATCAGCAACTGCATTTGTTCCATCAGCACTTAACCGTCTGCGGTGAGCACATGCAGCCAGCAGGGGGCGCGGTGAGCATTTACCCCTGGCCTTGCTCAACACCCGAGCGTCAGACCTTTCAAGGAGGATCTGGAACTCTCACGCAGGTCGGCACCTTGTCTCCTGACGTGTGGAAGAGGTGGATCATCGAGATAAAACAGGGAGAAAACACTCTTGAAGAGACTAAGACTAGGAAGGTGAAAAACAATGTAAGTGATATGTGTACACATTGTAATTTTCCCATAAGATTCTCCAGATAATTAAACACGGTCCAAATTACTTTAGAAAACAGGAACTCTGGAGAGGAAAAGAGGGAACTTGTGGGTTCTTCTAACAGGAGAATTCAACTGAAGAGTACGCTGACGCTCTTTGTCTTCGTAGTTTATAATCTGGGTGTCATGTGCAGAGCAGCAAAAGGAAGTCCCACCCCCCGCAGACAAGATAGCACCCATCAGGCCACACACAGGCCACTTGGCTGAGTGGCTCGACGGCTTCCTTACATTTATTTTACAGAGTAATAGAATTCTCTAAACCTTGATCGGAGGTTTTAGTACTGAAGGGTTTCTGAAAATCTTTACGACTACCAATTTGGGGCCTGATGTGAATTTGCTTATTATTGGGCCTGGTCTGCATATTTCACTTTGTAACTCAGCAGGAACCTTGAAGGCATTAAACCAAAGTTGGATTTTTCTCTTTTCCCATCTAAAAACATTTTAAAGAAAGGGCTTAGATTTGAAAACAAAAATAGTATTTAAATTTGTATTAACAACCTAGTTTATTTTCCAAGGTTATTCACACCATTTTGTTTTATTCTTACAGGAATGTAAAATTTGCCTTTATCCTAAAGGTTTTAATACTCAGTTGAGCAGTTTCACTTTTTTCACTTGGAAGTCATTTTTTCTAAGTAGAAAACTGTTAAAAGATTCATCCTTTTGAAGACTAATTTCTTTAGTCTATTTAAATGTATTAACATAAATTATAGAGTACAATTTACAGCTCAAGTCTCTTTGTAAGCACAGTGTTCTGCAACTTGAAGGTTTTCTTTTATTTTTCTCTCAGCCTGAGGGGCTTTTCATAAAGGATTAGCACATTTAAAGCATTGGAGGTGTGGCTTGATTTCTTAATTTTTCCCTCTGGGAGACTTTTAGTCCCTTTATCTTAGATTTATATAAGCCCTCAGTGGTCTCTTGAAACCAATATAAATGGAAATCCACTGAGGTTGAGAGACGTTATAGCTGTATTTTCTACAAACTTACAGAGGAGGCCTAATTAATTCAAAAGTATCTTTGATATCAGACTAATTTCTTTATCATCCACGGTATGTCCAGACCAATCCTCTAAAAACAAGCGAGCTGAAATATCTGTTGGGCTTCTAGAATCCCCTTGGATTCCCCACTCCCAATCCCTCAATCCATACCGATTCAAACCCAGTGCAGCTGGGTTTTTACACAGGGGAGCATATCTCTCACTCAAACAGCAGAACAAATTATTAAATTATTGGACCATCTGAAGATTAAGCAGTACCATATTTCTCTCTAAGGAAAACACACAAACACCCTGAGCTTCCCCGAGCCGTCATATGCATATTTATCCTCTAAAGAGCCTGAGTTCCCTGTTTCTGGTGCAAAACAACCTTCTCTCGTCCAGAGTTTTGCCTCTTGGAGCCTCCAGGGAAAATTCACTTAGCTGGGCTTTAGTTTGGAAAGGAAGAAAAATCTTCAGCTTCAAATCAGATAAAATTGTAACCCAGAAACTAGAAGCATTCACTGCAAGAGACAGAGGCGCAAGAGCTCCTCTAATCTGTTCTGACTGCTGGCAGGCTCACAGAAAACACTCCACCTGTATTTTGTGGAGTCATACCCAAGAACGCCTGGCAAGAGGCACAAGACAATGATCCACAATAACAGGAAAGTTATAGTTTTTCACTTCTCGAGGATATATAGCTGCTCTTTGCCAGCTGCTCCTTGATGCCCTTGTTTTGAGTTGGTTAGAAACAGATCTCAGAGACAGGCAGGTGTTCTGTAGAGACCCAGATGGATTGCCATTGCTTGGGTTCCCTTCCAAAAATAGAGTTTGAGACAAGGAGTTGCCTGAAGAGGATTTATTTGGGAGGTGATTTCCAGAATGCAGGAGTTAGGAACTGGCAGGGTAACCAGCTGTCTTTGTTTGCTGGGGACTGAGGGGTTTCCTAAGAGGAGAGTGCTAAAATTGGAGAATTCCCAAACAAACTGGAATGAGTTGATCACTACAGGAACTGGGAGCTAGACCCAGAGAAAGAGGGAAAGCCAGTGCAAGGCTGGGCTAATGAGTTGGTTTGATCCCACAGGACCTTCTGAAGTACCATATAGAGTACATCCCCTCTAGTGCACCTCAGGTGCCAGTGTCCCCCTGAAGGATGGGAGTGGGGAACATTTATCTGCTGGTTCCCATCTCCTGTTGGTCAAGTGTTGCCCTTCATGGTGTTAATTCCTCCCATATTCAGGGCTCCTATGCCTGAGTACCTGAGAGTTCCCATAGGCATTTCCCCCTGCGGCTTCAGAGAACCAGGGCAGAAAGTGAGAGAAATGCAGTGCAGCTGAGGAACAGCACTGTTGGGTTGCACCTACACAAATCTGCTTGCTGCAGCAATGGCTGAAGTCAAAATTGGGCTGACAGGGTGTGAGGTGGGGCACAGAAGTGTCTTATACATGAAAGTTAATCTTGCCTCCCTTTGGTTGGCTCGTACTTGAACTCAGCGTAGGATCACCAACCTCTGCTCTGAGCTTCCCATTAGTTTATTAATTTAAATGAGATAAAACTCTCAAACTCCGTGTTTAAATAAGAAATCCAGCAGAGTAGTTTTATTTTACCTCTTAGAGGAAGATGCCATGTCAATGATCCCCTCCTGGCTGAAAAGAAAAAATTCATAGGTATTAGTACCTCCCACAGAAACCAAGATGTCATTTTAAATGTCATCACCAGTGTAAATCATTATTAAGTGAGATAGCCCATCAAAATCACAGACTTTTTAGAGGCTAGGGCTTACTGTCACAAGACTTAGCAACAACTTCAGAAGCCCAAGTGTCATGCAAAACTCCTTTTTTTGAAATCATATTTGTAAGGATTGCTTATATGTATTTTTTATTTTCATAGTTCTTTTAAACTTTTTATTATGGAAAATTTTAGAGATACAAACAGTCCCTGACTTACAATGATGATTCAACTTAATAATTTTTTTACTTTACAATGGTGCAAAAGTGATAAACATTCAGTAGACTGTCAATAAATTACATGAGATATTCAACACTCAATTATAAAAATAGGCTTTGTGTTAGATGATTTTGCCCAACTGCAGCCTAACATAAGTGTTCTGAGCACATTTAAGGTATGCTAGACTAAGCTATGTGATGGATTTTGGACGTGGCCAGCGCCATTGTGCACACAATAAGCACCAGCACGAAATAGCCGCTGGTGTCGTCTTCCACTCCAGCACCAAGTCCTTCCCTGCTTCCCTTTACTAGAAGCTTCCTGATTTAGAAACAACTTTCTAGCATCCACATCAGCGCAGTTTTCCACCCAGTTACATCAACCTAATGGTCCTTCCCCCTGTACATTTTGCATCCAACAGCTAATATAAACTCTTGCAAACCCATTGTTGCTGCTGTCCCCCATTTTCAGGGCAGCCCCGGGCTGTTCCCCACTTTGAGCGCAGCCCAGCAGATGCTTTTCCTTTAATAAAGCTTGAATGGTACCCAGCGTCTCGGCTCACTTTCTTTCACTATGATGTTCAGTAGGTTAGATGTATTAAGTGCATTTTCAACATAGGATATTTTAAACTTACAGTGGATTTATCAGGATGTAAAGCCACCATAAGTCAAGGAACATTGTAAATAAAAATGGAGAGAATAGTATAATGAATCCTCCTTGTACCATCAACAACCATCAACTTTTGGCCATTCTTTCCCCATCTCCCTCAGTTAAGAAGGCCTGCAGCAGGAAGCAGCAGGAAACCATATTGTTTAATATGATCTTAAATAAAAACACTATGAGTCTCTGTATTAGTCTATTTCTGTTGCGTATAACAGAAATGCCTGGAACTGGGTGATTTTTAAGAAAATGAAATTTATTGCTTACAGTTTTGGAGGCTTGGAAGTCCAAAGTCCTAGGAACATGTCTGGTGGGGTTCTTGGTGGTGTTGACAGTGATGCAGGGATCTCACATGGCAGAAATGGCAGAGCACAGAGAGACTAATCTCTCATGCACTCTCCTTTTAAAGCCCTCAGAACCACGCCCCTGACCACCATTATTAATACATCCTCTATTGCATGGTCCTGCAATCTAATTATCTCTGCAAGGCTGCACGGTTCAATTACCATAACAGGATTTCCCACCCTCAACATTTACAGTGGGGATTAAACCTCAATGAGGTTGGTGAAAGAAAGTGAGCCACAATGCCAGGTACCGTTCAAGCTTTATTAAAGGAAGAAAATCTGCCCAGCTGTGCTCAAAG
>NW_007733757.1:41670-43500 GCF_000696425.1 Galeopterus variegatus | reverse complement strand
CCACCATTATTAATACATCCTCTATTGCATGGTCCTGCAATCTAATTATCTCTGCAAGGCTACACGGTTCAATTACCATAACAGGATTTCCCACCCTCAACATTTACAGTGGGGATTAAACCTCAATGAGGTTGGTGAAAGAAAGTGAGCCGCAATGCCAGGTACCGTTCAAGCTTTATTAAAGGAAGAAAATCTGCCCAGCTGTGCTCAAAGTGGCAGGCAGCCTGGGGTTGCCCTGAAAATGAGGACAGCACCAGGTGTCGGGGTGGTAGAGCTTATATAGTGCGCCAAGGGCTGGCTGATACCGTCAAGGAGGGTCATTATGCTAATGTGGATCAGGGTGTAGAACAATGTCCTTTTGGAAACAAAAGGGGTTTCTGTTTAAGTCAGGAGGCTTCTCCTAAAGGGAAGCAGGGAGGGGCCTGGCATGGAGTGGAAGACGAGGCCAGCGAGCATCCTGTGCTCATTGTGTGCACAACGGCGCCAGTCACATCCAAAATCCATCCTTCTTGCTTTATAAGTATAAGAAGAAGGGAAAAGGGGCGAAGGTCTCATTCTTCTGAAGCTACTTCCTGCTGGAGATGGGCAAAGATATGAAAAAATAAAAGATTAATGTTGGCGAGTAAAACAATTCATGTGGGGAGGCTGTATTCCTCCGGGGAAGAGTCGCTGATTCTGAGGGGCTGATATCCTCCTTGCAGGAACAATTTGGTGACATTTTGGTTGGTGAAAGCCTGCATATGTTCCTGCAAGAAATTAGAGAAACATCAAAAGAGACAGGGACCAAAAAGTAGGATGAGGCACAGTTAGGGATCCTAGTAGGGGCATGAGCCAGGGTATCCAAGGGTTCAGTGAAATGGCTGAAGTTGTCTTGGATGACCCCAGACGCACTTACATAACAACAGCATAGCTCCCCAAGAAGAGGCAGGCGCCTTCCTTCTCAGCTGGAAGGAAGTAAAGGGCCTGATGGTTCTGTAAAGCGACTGTCGACTGTCGGGAGTGAGGTGACCTGCGCTGGAGGGAGGAGATGCTGTCTATGCTTAGTTCTGAGAGTTTTTGATAGAATTGAGAGGCAGTAGCAGGGCCCGCTATGTCAGTCCTAGTTGCAGGAAGGATCCCTGCCCCAATTAAAAAGGTACAATTAGTGCCCTACAGGAGCAGGGACACTTCCTGAGGGGGGGGCCAAAGTTAGTCCCAGTCCCGTCTCCATCTCTCCATCTGTCTGGAGGGTGATGTCAGGAACGAGTTAAAAGAATGTGCAAGAAATCGTGTTGGGGGCAGGCAACAGGATAATGTAGTTTCNACACAAAATAAATATTTATACCTGGAACACATTCTTCCTCCTGAACACAAGGATTCTCGGGCTCATGCACACATTTAGGATTCTGGCAAGATGCTTGGTCAAACAAAACCGACATCCAAAGGACAATCATCCCCAAGGGTGAGGGTAAAAGTTGCTTGAGTGGAATCGGTGGTTATTCCCAGTAGGTCCATGCCATAGAGCTGGGATCATGCCACAGAGCTGGGACGTGACAGTTCTTCTGTCTTGGAAAACACACCCTTGGTGTATGCACAGGGAAAGCTGAGCTAATTAAAATACCAGGCACTGACTCAGCAGAAAACATTTTTCTCTTGGAATTAGAACAGCTATATGGTTCCAGGTACAGTTGGCCCTCCGTGTCTGTGGACTCCACATCCATGGATTCAAAAAACTGTGGGTCAAAAATATTTGGAAAAAAATCTGGATAGTTGCGTTTGTATATGCCCGGGCTGGCCCGTGGCTCACTCGGTAGAGTGCGGTGCTGATAACACCAAGGCCACGGGGTCGGA
>NW_007733757.1:36617-39538 GCF_000696425.1 Galeopterus variegatus | reverse complement strand
AGGTTTTAATATGCACTTGCTGTCCTGGGCTCAGTTTAAAGTCTGAGGGGGTGGTGGGGAAGTATGAGGTAATAGAAGGTTGGCTTTTTCCTGAAGAAGATCCCTAATGCATGAAAGAGCAGGGAGATACTGGCCTAAAGGCGATGAGCTGGAAGGGAGAGGTGTGAGAGTGAAGGGCCGACCGTACATAATAAGTTCGAAGGGGCTGAGGCCTGTGGGCTTGTTGGGGGCAGCCCATAGGTGAGTGAGTGACTGGTGGGGAGGCCAAAACGAGGGATGATTTCTGAGGTGAGAGCATGTGTCACTGCTGTAGCAACTTCTGAAGTGCAGGGAAAAGCCTCAACCCAATCTGAAAAGGTATCTAGTAAGGTTAGAAGATAGCGGGTCCTTTTGTGGGGAGGGTAATATAAGGACTGAGGAAGGCGTAGTGGTAGTTCCTAGCCTATATGAACTGAATTATGGAAATCTAAAAGGATTTGCTCAGCTTGTGTGGTAGCACAAGTGACTGGAGACAGTATACCAGTTGTCCTTCCTCTGTGCCGCCCAACTGTTGGAGGTGTTGTATTTCTTGTAGTGTGTATTGGGATAAGGGCATAGGGGCCATGAGAAGGACCTGAGCAGGAGAGGAAGAGTGGGGGCCTGGTGACTGAGCAGCCTGTTTTGCGGTTAGATCTGCCAGTTTGTTTCCCTGGGCTATGGGGTTGTTGGAGGCTTGGTGTCCTCTGCAGTGTATAACCCCAACCTCCTTTGGGAGCTGTGCAGCCTCAATAGCTGTGTTAGATTTATTACAACATAACCTGCCCGGAGGGTGGGCGTGGAGGTGGCACTCCCATCTATGAACTGTGTAACAGGATGCAGGGGGATGTGTGGAAAGGGATTGAGAAAGAGGTCTAAAGCCTCCATGCAATTGTGTTCTAAGGGTTGTGAGTGTTTTGGGATAAGAGTGGCTGGATTTTAAGGGAGGGTGAAGTTTAAAGGAGAATTGGGAGTTTTCAATGAAAGTAAGGTGAATAAGTTGTAGGCGGGAAAGGGAAAAAATTTACTTGGCATTATGGCTGAGAAGGTCTTGACTTTTTGTTATTTAAAAGTTAGTTTAGGGCTTTCTTATGCTAAAAGGGTGGCTGCTGCCAAGGCCGGTAAGCAGGGGCCCATCCTCGAGCTGTGGCATCTAGTTGTTTAGAGAGGTATGCAACGGGGAGAAAATATCTCCTGCCTTTTGTCCCAAAACCCAGACTGCCAATCTTTGGGTTTTGGTGACGTATAGGATAAAAGAATGAGATAGGTTTGAGAGACATAGAGCTGGGGCTGTGAGGAGAGGGGCTTTTCACCACTGGAAGGGAGGATGAATGGGCTTTGTAGGATCTAAATTAATGGCAGGATCCCCTTTGGCTGCCCCGTAAACTGGTTTTGCTAGCATGCCAAAGTTATGAATGCATAGGCGAAGATACCCTGCAAGCCCCAAGAAAGAAAGGATTTCACCGTTGGTGGTAGAAGTAGGGAGTTCAGAAATTAGACTCTTGAACCAAAGGAGAAGAAATTTGGGCCTTGCTGGGGGACACTCAATATCCCCAGGAGGCCATGAAATTAAGGAGAGCAACAGTGTGGGCCTGTGAATCCTCATAGGAGGGGCTAGAAAGGAGGAGTTCATCCACATGGAAGGGTATTGTGTATTTAATACAATACCACATATTGTATTAAAGTGCTAGAGGTTGGGGGAAGTTCAGATAAGTCTTGAGCTAAGGCCTGGCTGAAGAAGCAGGGGCTATCCTGAAATCCCTGGGGCAAAACTGTCCAGGTGAGTTGTTGGGAACGGTGCGTGTCAGGATCAGTCTTGTATTAAACAGTATGAGCTGTTAGGCTTTATAACCAGAAGGATGGGTGTATTAAAAGGCGAGTGGGTAAGCCATGAGAGATGAAAAGAAAGGAGTTTGTGTACGACGGGTTTTAAGCTTATTAGGTAATTGTTAGCGATGGGGTACTGTGGGACATTAGGGAACAAAGAGGGGTTTCGCAATTTAACAAGGATAAGGGAATGGCGTGTAGCAACAAAGGGAGAAGAAGCATCCCATACTAGGATTAACCTTGTCCAAGGGAGAGGGGAAGGTGGAAGCCTCAGGGGCCAGGTCTGGGTGCGGCCTATAACAGGAGTTAAAGTGTTTAGGGCGAGAGTAGCTTTGAATTTGAAAAGAATGTCCCATCCCAATAAGGGGGCTGGGCATTGAGGCATTACTAAGAATTTATGTGTAAACTGGGTGTGATGTAGGGTGTAGAAAAGGGGGTGAGTGATCCATGGGTGGTATTCTGATCCTGTGACCCCTACTATTGTGATAGAGGATGGGGTTGTTTGTCCTGCATATTCAGGAAGGGTAGAGTAAATGGCCCCTGTATTGATGACAAAAGAGATTGATTTACCTGCCATGAGGTGAGTTACCCTGGGCTCACGCATGGTGATCTCTGTGGGGGCCTCAGGCCCTGGGCATCATCAGTCCTCCTCCTGGGCAAAGTCTGGAAGCTCTGGTAGGGATGGCTATGAAGCCAAAGGCTGTAGGTTGGGGACTGGGTCACTCCCTCTCTGGTGATTGGCCTAGTCAATCCCCCAGTGACCTAGTCATTTGCAGTGAAGACAGCTTATGACAGGCCCATGCCAAGTGGCCTGATTGACCGCATTTGAAGCAGTTCCCAGGTGTATTTCCCTTAGAGGCAGCTAGCTTTGGAGTATGTGAGCCTTGGATGGCATTAGCCAGGAGCTGGTATTTGGCCTGATCTCTTTCGTAGTTTTTTTGAATATCAGGGGCTGATTGGGTAATGAAATGAGAGTGTAAGAGGGCCATGCCTGCAGGGGAGTTTGGGTCTATATGTGTGTATTCATGTAAAGCCTCAGAGAGGTGGGTTAGGAACTTGCTGGGATTTTCAGTGGATCT
>NW_007733757.1:34184-36607 GCF_000696425.1 Galeopterus variegatus | reverse complement strand
GTTCCTCTGCCTTAGAACGTGGCTGCAAAGTGGCTGCTACGCCTACAGAAATCACATCCTTGTTTGAGGAAAGAAGAATGTGAAAGGACAAAAAGGACCAAATGATATGCCAACTATCTCAGGTTTTCTTTCTTTCTTTTTTTTTTTTTTTTCCTTTTTGTCTTTTTTTTACTGACTGGTAACAGGATCGCAACCCTCGGTGTCGCGCCCGTACCGGGGACCAGCAACGGGATCGCAACCCTCGGTGTTGCGCCCACACCACACTCAGCCAGTGAGCAGGAACCAGTCTCTACATGGGATCCGAACCCTCGGCGGGAGCGCCGCTGCACTCTCAAGCGGCGCACTCTCCAGTGCACCACCTGGCGGGCCCTCAGGTTTTCTTTGAACACCTTTTCCTGAAGCTCCACCGAGCCACTTTTACTTACATCTGTTTGGCTAGGAAGGGTCACGTGGTCTCTGCTGCTTGCTGAAAGGCAGCACAGGAGGTAACTTTAGCAGGGGACATAGCTGCCCTGAGTAAAATCAGGGTCCTTTTAGTCAGAAAGAACTGGCCTGGTTTACTGCATTGAAGCAGTTCTCGGGTGGCTTGCCTCTAGAGGCAGCCAGCTTTGGAGTATGTGAGCCATGGATGGCATTAGCCAGGAGCTGGTATTTGGCCTGATCTCTTTTGTAGTTTTTTTGAATATCAGGGGCTGATTGGGTAATGAAATGAGAGTGTAAGAGGGCCATGCCTGCAGGGGAGTTTGGGTCTATATGTGTGTATTCATGTAAAGCCTCACAGAGGTGGGTTAGGAACTTGTTGGGATTTTCAGTGGATCTCTGTGTGATTTTTCTAAGCTTGTCATAATTGACTGACTTGTGAGTAGTCTTTTGGAGGCCATGAAGTAGGTGTGTGATCATGTTATCCTAGAGATCCCGATCCTCATGGCCAGCCTGGTAGTTTCAATTTGGGTCTGTACAAGGAACAGCAACAGCTCCCACAGGCCATCTATTATTTTGAGCATGTACCTGAGCTGCCATCTAGATCTGCTCCCTGTACATGGACTTGGACAATTCCTTCCATCCCAGCCACTTCATGGAAGGGTTATAAAAAGCTGGAGCTGAGGTGGGGTTGTTACCCAATGAAGGGGGAGAAGGAGAGGGATTGAGCTGAGGACGAGCGTCTGGAGGCCAGGTGTGGATAAGAGAGAGAAATGTGGAGGGCTGACAGATCAGAAGATTGATCTGAGTCTGGAAGGAGAAGTCAAGCATGAGCTAGGGGAATTTGAGACATAGTACAGTTTTGACAGAGAGAAGAATGCGCTCAGAGATAGGAGAAGGCTCGAATAAGGAATCTCTACAGATTTTGCCATTTCAGTGAGTGTCTAAACCAAGTGCCATCTTGTGGCCATTGAGATCCATTGTAACAAGGTGTTTGAGTTTTAGTGTCTCCCTGGAGGCTGAGAAATTGGCCAGGAGACGGCCCAGAGATGTAGAGCATGGAGTACAGTAGAAAATGAGATGTTTAGGTTTAATGTCTCCCTGGAGGCCAAGAAATTGGCCAGGAGACAGCCCAAGGGCATAGTGTGTGGAGGTTTCAATTGTGAAGATCCAGTTTAGAGGGTGAGAAAGGGCAGTCAGTCCTGGTAGAAGAAGTGTGCCAGCAAAGGGTGTCCCCTTTGGTGCCCACCTTCTTTTTGAGAGAAAAGCCATGACCCACTAATGAAGCATCCTTCAATAGCTGGGGGGCAAGAGAAGAGTTCCCTCGGCCAGTTGCCTGGGCTTTGTAGAGACCGGAGTTGTAGAGAGTAGCCAGGGGAACCCGTAGAAGTAGGCAGGACAGACCCACTGACTCACCCTGAATTGAGGCCAGTGTTGGATGCGTTGGTCTGAAATGGCAAAAGTAGAGAGTCCCAGAGGCACTTAGTTTTGGCAAGTCTGGGAAGGGTGGCCAGGAGCCAATCAACCCAAGAGAGTGGATTGGCTGACGGTCCGGCCAAGACCATTCCTGGGTTTGGGCTCCATAATGAAAGAAAGTGAGCTGAGGTGCCAGGTACCTTTGAAGCTTTATTAAAGGAAGAAAATCTGCTGGGCTGTGCTCAAAGTGGCAGGCACCCTGGGGCTGCCCTGAAAATGAGGACAGCAATAGGTGTGGGGGTGGTAGAGCTTATATAGTGCACCAAGGGCTGGCTGATACCATCAAGGAGGGTCATTATGCTAATGTGGATTGGGGTGGAGAACTGCATCATTGTGGGAGCAAAAGGGGTTTCTGTTTAAGTCAGGTGGCTTCTTGTAAAGGTAAGTAGGGAGAGGCCCGACACTGGAGTGGAAGACAAGGCCAGCAGCCATCCTGTGCTCATTGTGTGCACAATGGCTCCATCACAGCCAAAAGCCATCAGTTGGAGGGGTATCCACTCTACAGCAGTCTCAGATAACATAATGTC
>NW_007733757.1:28604-33917 GCF_000696425.1 Galeopterus variegatus | reverse complement strand
CACTCTACAGCAGTCTCAGATAACATAATGTCAAAGATATGCAGTCCAGGGCAGGTGTAGAATTGAATAATGTCTTCAAAAATTAAGATCCTTCTATTGTTTTGTTCCTCTGCCTTAGAATGTGGTTGCAAAGTGGCTGCTAAGCCTACAGAAATCACATCCTTGTTTGAGGAAAGAAGAATGTGGAAGGACAAAAAGGACCAAATGATATGCCAACTATCTCAGGTTTTCTTTCTTTCTTTTTTTTTTTTTTTTCCTTTTTGTCTTTTTTTTACTGACTGGTAACAGGATCGCAACCCTCGGTGTCGCGCCCGTACCGGGGACCAGCAACGGGATCGCAACCCTCGGTGTTGCGCCCACACCACACTCAGCCAGTGAGCAGGAACCAGTCTCTACATGGGATCCGAACCCTCGGCGGGAGCGCCGCTGCACTCTCAAGCGGCGCACTCTCCAGTGCACCACCTGGCGGGCCCTCAGGTTTTCTTTGAACACCTTTTCCTGAAGCTCCACCGAGCCACTTTTACTTACATCTGTTTGGCTAGGAAGGGTCACGTGGTCTCTGCTGCTTGCTGAAAGGCAGCACAGGAGGTAACTTTAGCAGGGGACATAGCTGCCCTGAGTAAAATCAGGGTCCTTTTAGTCAGAAAGAACGAGCCTCTGCACTTTTGTCCCTGCTTTTCTCTCTGCTTCAAATGCCCTCCCCTCCCTTAACCACTCAAGTTATTCCTTTATTTAACAGATATTTATGTAGTGTTCATTCCCTGCCAGTCTCAAGGCCAGGTCTTGGGGCTCCAAAGAGAAATAAGTAGTTTTCACTCTTGAAGAGGTCCTAGTCTAACCCATAGCAGGAAGCCAATAGATGATATCTAAATATATAAGATATATCTGTATCCTAAAGATATAGAAGTAATTACTCAATGATTTAAAACCAGAAATGGTTCAAAGGGGTTGGTTGCCTCTGGAGACAAGACTGGAGGCAGGGAGGTGTAGAACTGGGGATGGTTGATACTATTGTACATTATAAGCTCTTCTTGGTGCTTTTTTTATTTATTTATTTATTTTTTACTATGTGCCTACATAATTTTGATAAAATATAGAAAATAATTCTGAAAAATAATATTGCAGTAAACATCTTTGTGCATATAGAATTGTTGCCATTTTGGGTTATGTGTTCATGATATATTCTTAGAATTTCTATTAAAGATTTCTGATGCAAATTTGTTTCCAGAAAGTGTGCAGGGCTGTCGATGAGTTTAAATGGAATGACAAATGTAAACTTCCAAGCACATAGCAGGTGCTCAGTACACATTAGTTAGAAACAAATCACCCAGTGTTTTGTCCAGACTCCAGCTCCTTCCCAATAGCTGCTGCAGAGAAGCGCAGCTCTCTTGATGCCATGCTGGGTCATGCTAATACAAATAGTGCTGCAGTGAACAGCCTTGTGCCAATGTCAAGTCAGGTTTTTGGCAGTGTATGTTTGGGATAGATTCCCAGAAATGGGTAAATGCATGTTTTAGTCCATTTTGTGTTGCTATGACAGAAATACGTGAGACTGAGTAATTTATAAAGGAAAGAGGTTTATTTGGCTTACGATTCTGGGACAGCTGCATCTGGCACGGGACACAGGCTGCTTCTACTCATGGTGGAAAGTGGCGGTGGGCTGCCAGTAGGTACAAGCAGATCACATGGTGAGAGAGGAAGCAAGAGAGAGAGAGAAGGTGCCAGGGTCTTTTTCAGCAACAAGCTCTCACGGGAACTAATCGAGTGAGAACTCACTCATTAATCCCCTCCTCCCCCAGGAGAGCATTAATCCATTCATAGGGATCCGCCCCATGACTCAATTAGTTTCCAAAACTGCCACATTGGAGATCAAATTTCCACATGAGTTTTGGAGGGGACAACACATCAAAACTTCATCAATGCGTATGTAATTTTGCTAGATATTGCCATATTCCTCTCCATAGGGACTGTACAATTTTCTACTTCCCCAGCAACGTGTGAGCATGCTTTTTCCTCACAGCCTTACCAAGAGGAATTATTGCCCACCTATGGAATTTATACTCATCTCGTGGGTGAAAAATAGTCTCTTCCTGTAGTATGTATTTCCACCTCTCTGATACTTATCATTTCCCTCTGCCACTGCCCACTCCAAATTCCCTTGGCCAGCACTTAAGCTGGTCCAGCTGCTTGCCAAGGAGGTGACTCAGACCTTTATCCTAGAAGGGTCTGAGCCCTTGGTTGCCTTGCCCTTGTCAGGTCATGGGTGCCTCAGCTGCCCATTCAGTGTTATTACAGAGCATAGAAGCATCAAGATGCATCTTAGGGAATCCCCTGAGCTCTGGACATTCTTTCTATTCTCATTAAGTGTCAGCAACCATACCTCTTCATGAAAGTCAGAGCTGAGTAAACCCTCCCAGGATAGTAAATCCATTTTGCCTCCTGAACCACTGTTATGGAGATCCAAAAGTGGCCAGGTAGCAACTGTGTCTTCAGGTTAAATGGAACCTTCCTATGTCCCTTGTGAGAGAACTCACCTCTCCCTGGGAACTAGGACTGTTATCCAGCAGAGCCTGAAGTTGTAGGAACACAAAGCAAAACCTCTGCAAGTGGGTTGCTAGAAACGGGGTAAGAAGAGTCACTCCTCTTTCTCTGCTTTGGTTCCTGGATCTCTGTATTCCAACTGATGGAGACAGAGCACTGCATAACAGCCCTTGGTTCAATATATTCCTCATCCTCCAGGGCACCACCTTGATCCCTCAAGGTGTCATCCCTAGGCTAGCGCCTTCGCTAAGCCTTTCAGTTATTCCAGGTGACATTCTACAGTAGGACCAGTGTACCCTGTGGGAATGTGCTCATCATCAAACCTTCTTTATCATATAATGGGGCCCTTAGGCTAAGGCCATGTGAGGCAGAATTCTGTCTCAGGAAATCAAAAACACTATCAGCTCTGCCTTGGTGCTGGCAGAGGCGCCGTAGGCAGGGAAGGCAAACCCATATCCAGAGCTAGTGTAAGTTCCTGTAAGGAAGAGTCTCTCCCCCTTCCAGGTTAGGAGGGGTCTGATGCAGTCAACTTGCTTGATCCTCTGCAGAGATGGAGCCACACTGGGGACTGTTGCTGGCACGTTAGGTAATCCACAGAGGCAGTTGCTAGATCAGCCTTGGGGAGTGGGAGCCATGCTGTTGGGCCAGTGCACAACCTCCATCCCACCACTGTGACTACTCCATTCACAGGTCCATTGTTCAAGCACTGGAGGGGCAGAGGACATAGGCCCACTGACATCTACCAGAGAAGTCACCCTGTGCATGGGCTATTGAGTACTTCCTGGGAGGCAGATGCTTCCTAGTGAACACTGATGTGAGACACAGACCTCTGTAGGTCCATCCACATGCCTCTCCCCCAGTCTTACCAGCCAGCCAGAGATTCACCACTGCTCATGTAACAGGCAGAACAGCAGTGACTCCATTTTGTTAAACTTCTAAATTAAAAAGTTTTTTTTCTTACTCTTGTAACCTGAAGTGCATAGCTTGCAACTGGACATTAGAATACAATGATTCTTGTTCACATGATTGCTAGAACATAATGACTTTTGCTCACACTGTACACAGAATAGTTACAGAAGAAATTATCAACCCAGGTGGTCATTCTTTATTAGCTTACTAACTAGATCTTTTTGAGGTTAACAGGAACTGAATCCATGACTTGACTTCATGGAGGATGGTCACCATGGATCAGCTCCCACCCGAGAAATTCTTTGTTGTTTATCTGCAATTTTATGATTATGCCTGCATGTCCCTGCTCTGATCACCATGAATAAGCCCTGCTTACGGCCTGTCCCCATAAAACCCTCTGGCAAGTCTGGGAAAAGTGGAGATGATCTTCGAAACATGAGTCCACCATTTCCCCAGGCTGCCGGCTTCCTGATTAAAGGCTACCTTTCCTTATACCAACGCTTTTTCTCTCAATTATTGGCTATTGAGCAATGAGCAAAGGGATGTTTGGGGTTTTGGTAACACTCAGAAGTAAGTGTCTGTCTCTACCTCAGGCTCTTCACACTCCACAAATGCTTGCAACCAAATGCACTTTTCTTTGCCCACTAGGAGGCTTTTCCTGTCTGTCTTTATCCCCTGGCCTGGGGCTGTAGTGAGGCAGCAGTCCATTTTCAGCTCACGCCAACCTACAGGGGAGCCCACCCATACATGAAGGAGGCCTGGATGTTTTCTTCCTCCATCATCTGTCCACAGGGAAGCCCATGAGGCTGTAAGTGTGAGCTGCAGGAGAGGCACCAGTGCAACAAGTTATGTGATGGGGGCTCTGAGCCACCTGCTTGTGTGACTCACTTGTGTCTTCTAGACCTCCTCAGGCCCAGAGGTACCATTTCCATTATGTGATTGATTGCTACTGTGCCTGCCTGACCTTATTATGACTTCATGGATCTAACAAGACCCACCTTATGATAGGCAGCTCCTGTCTCATTATTACTTGGTGTCCATCCCATGGTCAGCCTCTACCAGGGCCCAGTAGTACATCAAAAGCTGCCTTTTGAATGCATAGTTATCTGATGCAGAAGATACAGCCTAGCTAGAAGTCTGTGCTCTGCATATCCTATTGGGGCTTGCCAGAGACTCCCCCCAGCATCCGCATGTCCATGGATTCCTCTAACACTGTAGCAAGTGGCAAAACAGCTTGCCCTGCAACCCGGTCCTAGTGCAGAGCCCTGCTTCCTCTGGGCCCCACTTGATATTGTTAGACTTCTGACTACTTGGTAAATGGATTGGAACTGTATTCTCAAAAGCCCCATCAAACACATCTTGCTTAGTGATAAGGAGTATAAGGGGCGATAACTTGTTCTTTACCCAGGGATTGTCCCTGCATGTCTCAGAACCAGGTTCCCTAAAACCTTCATCCATGTAGCAGGCTCCTGAATCTTTGTAGGGTTTATAGACCATCCTGTTACTGGACACAGGTCCGGCTGCCTGCCCCTTTGAAAACGAAAGAGAAAAAACTCAGAAGTCAAATGGTTGGTGTTAGAAAAGCAGATGTATTCAGCTGAAGGAGATAGTAGGCTACCCCATCTCAAAGATTTACATTTACTGAGGGTTTTTTAAAGAAAGGGTTGAGGGAACGGAATGTGGGAGGTGAAAAGCAGGAGAGCAGGAGATGTGAGCTACGAGGGGGCCGTGTCTGTGAGTCAGGTACAAGGTCTCGCCAAGGCCTCATCTGGTTTCTGTTCTCATCTTCGCCATTATCTCAAGACCCTGTAAGATTGTGATTTGCGCCAGTGTACTTGGCTAGTGCCCACGGTCAGCTTCCAG
>NW_007733757.1:27369-27822 GCF_000696425.1 Galeopterus variegatus | reverse complement strand
TGCTGTGGATTGAATTCTGTCCCCCAAAGTCCACATATTAGAAACTTAACTCCCACTGTGACAGTGTAAAGAAGGTGGGAAATCCTATTATGGTAATTGAAAGATGGGACCCTTGCTGTGGATTGAATTGTGTCCCCCAAAGTTCATATATTAGAAACTTAACTCCCACTGTGACAGTGTAAAGAAGGTGGGAAATCCTATTATGGTAATTGAAAGGTGGGCCCTTAAAGAGGTGATTAGATTCATGCTGTAGTGAATGGATTAATAATGGTGGTCGGGGCGAGGTTCTGAGGGCTTTAAAAGGAGAGTGCATGAGAGTCTCTCTCTTTCTCTCTCTCTGCTCTGCTCTGCCATTTTCTGCCATGTGAGACCCCTGCATTGCTGTAAAGCCGCCACCAAAGAAGACCCTCACCTTCCTTGGACTTTGGACTTTCTAGCCTCTGAAACTATAGT
>NW_007733757.1:24432-25312 GCF_000696425.1 Galeopterus variegatus | reverse complement strand
AGTGATTGCTATCTCAGAGAATGGCACTAGCATCTACCCTGGTGCCCACGCTGGAGACCTGGCCCTTTCACAGCACACATCATGTCTTTCATGGTCTGGCCCTGCCAGTCTACCTCTCACCTTCAGGCACCCTACAGAACCTTCTGGTGCTCTTCAAATATGCTAGGCTCTCTTCCCACCACCATGCCATTGCCCATGCACCTTCCTCTATGTGGAATACCCTCTAGCCCCTTCTTCATACACTTAACTGCCATTTCAACCTCATATGTCACTACTTCTAGGCAGCCTTCCCTGACAAACCCCCACCAAGAGAAGTAAGCTTCTCCTCCTTCCACATCTTTCTATGCACAGCCCATCATCGCACATGACACTGAGATGGTTGCTTTATATCTGNCATATTCCTGTTTACCAGATCCAATTAGCATGATGTCATCAACGTAGTGGACCACTGTGATGTTCTGCAGAAAGTCAAGGTGATCAAGGTCCTGGCAGATTATATTGTGACAGAGAACAGGGGAGCTACCATAGTCTTGGGGCACGACTGTGAATGAGTACTGCTCGTCCCACATACATGTGAACTGTTTTTGGTTCTCCTTACTAAGAGGAATTGGAAAGAACACCTTAACAGCATTAAAGCCAAGTGCCAGAGGCTGTGCGAATCTATTCCAGTAAACACACTACATCCAGCTTAAGAGCTGCGTTTGAGGCTACCACTTGGATCATGTAGTTACTATATCATGCAACATGATCCAAAGGGTTTTTGCATACACTAAGACAAGTGACTTAAATGGGAGATACAAGGGGGACATCTACCCCTGTTAATGTTTTTAAGGGTGACATTAATTTCTGATCACAAATGCATTTTCTTTTTTTTTTTTTT
>NW_007733757.1:21936-22555 GCF_000696425.1 Galeopterus variegatus | reverse complement strand
TGAGCCTGAGTCTCAGATGGGAAGCACTGCCCTGCCTGAGCTGCCTGCCCGCAGACCTCCTCTTATGTGAGGGAATTAGTGTCCTGATTGTCTGAGCGCTGCTTGTCAGGTGTTCCTTCGCAGAGCAGAGAAAGCCTTCCTAACTGAGACAGAATACACACAGCGGCAGGAGCTAGCTGCCAGAAGAGTGCTCCAAGAGATGGTCATGCTAGAACCGGTGTCAAAGACAAACCTGTCAATTCATGCACCCACAGGGGTTTGTTTGTTTCAATTGTTGGATTCAGCTCTTGGTGCTGTGGGGGAGACTTGGAAACAAGAGAAGTAGCCTCTGTTCTTAAAGTGTTTACAGCCGAGTGGGAGGCAGTCTGATGAAATAACACACGGAACAGCATGCAATTAAGTGCTGGATTTTATAAAGCTTGGAGGAGCTCAGCAAAATGGAAGCACCTTAGATGGGGCAGGTTTCTGGAGGAAAAGGGGCTTGAACAGAGCTTCAGAAGAGGATTCGGATTTTTTAACTTATCCCTAGCCCACGTGTATTAGTCTGTTTTTGTGTTGTTATAACAGAATACCTGAAACTGGGTAATTTATAAAGAACAGAGGTTTATTTGGCTTACAA
>NW_007733757.1:13729-20271 GCF_000696425.1 Galeopterus variegatus | reverse complement strand
ATTTCCTTACTGCAGGAAATCTTCTTCCCAAAATGAGTATGTATTGGTGAGAGTATAACATATCATATTACCCGAACCCATTAGACCATGGAATCCTTTGTGCAGAGGCCTCTCGTGGAAGTAACACACTGAGAAATACTGTCCTAGACAAATGGAGTTGTTCCCAGAGTTTGTACTTATCTCTGTCTTGGTGTTTAGTATTAAAATGTGAACACCAGGATGAAGATGGGCTCATCCCCAGTCTGCCTCTTTCTGGCTGGGTACCATTTTGCATCAGGATGCTTTTGGCTGCAAGTAACAGGTATCATTAGGTATTGTGGTTTCTTACTCTCATAACTGTGGAGTATACTAACATTTATGAAGCAAATGTATTTCACAGGGCCTAGTTTCCAAAGCCCTATAGTTTCAGGTATAACCTAACTTTTAAAAATTACATATAGAAATGTTAACCTTTCAAAAGACAGGAAACTTTCCCCAGGCTAAAGTCTCTGATGTAGACAAAGAATTGTAACACAGCAAAATTGCTAGCTCAAGGACAGACGTCTTTGGTGCAGGTTAACCTAAAGTTGCTTTATTGTTATGTAAACAGACTGAGGAAACTGCTGTAGGAAAAGACAGTATTTGCTAAGAACAAGCTTTTGTCGGTGGATCAACTTAACCTTTTGCAAATTGCATTATGGAATGTCATTTTGTTATTTCACTGATGTTACCACCCTCTATTGTTAAACTATACTTAGCCATAACTCCACCTTTGTTCTTTTTCTGTAACTTTCTGGCCTGGAGAATAAATACTGAGAAAGAACCCCAGTCCGGTGTTAATGTTCCAAGAAGGAATGCCTATCTCTTGAGGATTCTGGGAAGTTAACCCCTTTGGGGTGTCTCACTGCTCAGAAGAATTGGGCTTTGAGTAATCCTTTGTGTCTCATCACCCAAGGGAGAGGGGTGACAAATCTGTGTGAGGACAAAGAGAGTGCAACACATAACAACTGAGTCAGCAGTAAACTAAGAGTCACCAACACCTCTTTACCTTCTACACATCTTCCAGCCCATCACCAAGAGTATCTCTCAAATCTGTGCATTTCTCTCCATCCTCCATGACCTTGGTCCAAGCTACTGTCATGTTCTCACCTGGACTGCTGCGACAGCCTCCTGACTGGTCTGCCCATCACACTGAACCCATCTTCCAGACTCTTCTCCACACTGCAGCCACAGTGGTGGTCTCAGTTTCTCACCAGGTCACCTGCCTACTTAAAACCCTTAATGTTCATTCCTTCATAAAGCCCAAACTCTTTAACACAGCCAAGCCTCTGCCTGCCTCCCTTGCCTCATCTTATGCACAATCCTCTCTCTCATACTCTCCAACCACCTCCCACCACTAACCTTTAAATCTCTCCTCCTTGTTGTGCTTCTTCCTGCTGTGAGATCTTTGCATACACTGTTCCTTCCCCATTGGGCTGCACTGGTGCCTGCAGCTTTTCCAGGTGGGTGCTGCACATTGCCAGTGGCCCTACAGTTCTGGGGTCCTGGCAGCAGGGGCTATCTGTGGGGACTCCAGCCCCACATTTCTGCTCTGCATTGCTCCAGTAGATGTCCTCTGTGGTGGCTCCGCCCCATGACAGGTTTCTGCCTGAGCCCCCAGGCTTTTCCATACCTCCTCTGAAATCTGGGTGGAGGCTCCCAAGCCTCCACAGCTCTGGCATTCTGTAAGCCTGCAGACCTAACACCACGTGGACACCAACAAGGCTTCTGGCTTGTATTCTCCAAAGCTATGGGTCCAGCCACATCTGGAGCCAATTTAGGCATTTCTGGAGCAGCCAAAGCAGCTGGGGTGCTGGTGCTGGAAGCAGTTTCCCAAAGTGGCCCTGGGCAGCAAGCCCCTGGATGTCACCTTGGTCCTATTCCCTGAGACCATTCTGTCTCCCTAGGCCTCTGTGCCTGTAATGGAAGATGCATCCTTGAAGATCTCTGAAATGCCTTCAAGGTCTTTTTTCCCTTCTCTTGATAATCTCTTTCTTCTGTACTAATCTCCTTAGCAAACAGTCACTGGGCTACACCATTGAATTTTTCTCCTTTAAATGCTCTCTCATTCTCTACTACATGGCCAGGCTGTGAAGTTTCCAAATTTTTATGTTATGCTCCCCTTTTATTTATAAATTCCAGCTTTACTTCATGCCTTTTCTGCCATAACTCAGTGTAGACTATTGCAAGTAGCCATGCACCTTCCTGAATGTTTTGCTGCTTAGAAATTTCTTCCATGGGGCCGGCCTGGTGGCGCACTCGGTAGAGTGCGGCACTTGGGAGCGCAGTGGCGCTCCCACCGAGGGTTCGAATCCCATATAGAGACCGGTCTGCTCACTGGTTGAGCACGGTGCGGGCACGACACTGAGGGTTGCAATCCCGTTACCAGTCACGAAAAAAAGACAAAAAAGGAAAAAAAAAAAAAAAAAAGAAAGAAATTTCTTCCATGAAATATTCTGGTTCCAAACCCTTAAGTCCCACATTCCTCAAAGTTCTAGGGCATGGGACACAATGCAGACAACTTCCTTGCCAGTTCATAGCAAGAGTGATCTTTGCCCCAGTTTCCAATAAGTCCCTTTTCACTTACATCTTAGATCTTCTCAGAATGGCCCTTTCTATCTACATTTCTATCAGCATTCCATTTACAACCATTTAACCAATCTCTAAGAAGTTCCAAAGTTTCCCTTGTCTTTTTGTCTTCTTATGAGTGCCCCATGCTCCTCCAAACTTTGGCCATTACCCAGTTCCAAAGCCGCTTCCACACTTTCTTGTATCTGTATGGCAACACCTCACTCCTTGGTACCAATTTTCTATATTAGTCCATTTCTGTTGCTTAATACCTGGAACTGGGTAATTTATAAAGAAAAATGAAATTTATCTCTTACAGTTTCAGAGACTGGGAAGTTCGAAGTCCAGGGAACACATCTGATGAAGGCCTTCCTTGGCGGTGGCTTCAGCAACACAGGGTATCATGTTGTAAGATGGTGGAAGCAGAGAGAGAGAGGGGAGGTGCCAGCTTCCTTTAAACAACCAGCTCTCGCAGGAACTAATAGAGTGAGAACTCACTCACTACCCCTCCCCCACCCCAGGGAGGGCATTAATCTATTCATGATGGATCTGCCCCCATGACCCAAATAGTTCCCAACACTGCCACACTGGGACATGCCAGATTTTGACATGAGCTTTGGGGGGACAATATGCCCAAACTCTATCATTCACTGTGTTAGTTTCCTCAGGCTGTCATAACACAGTATCACAAACTAGGTGGCTTCAAACAACAGAAATTTCTTGTCTCACAGTTCTGGAGGCCAGACATCTGAAATCACCATTGGCAGAGCCATACTGTCTCTGAAGGCCCTAAGGGAAGGTCTTTCCTTGCTCCCCCCAGCTTCTGGTGGTTGTCAGCAGTCCTTGGCATTTCTTGGCTTGTGGCAGCATCACTCCAATCTGTGCCTTTGTCTTCATGTGGCCTTCCTCCTGTGTGTCTCTGTATCCAAATTTCCCTCTTCTTACAAAGACACCAGTCATTGGATTAGGGCCCGTGATAATCCAGTATGACCTTACCTTAACTTAATCACATCTGCAAAGATCCTATTTCCAAATAAGGTCACATTCATAGGTACTGGAGGTTAGGATTTGAATATATCTGTCTGGCAGGGACACAATTCAACCCATAACACCACTAACCTGGAATGCCACAGTTACCTGTTTTCAACTCAAGTCTCTTCTGCCCTTTCTAAGTCTGAAGCCAAAGCCTTCCCGGGGCTTTCCCTCTGACTCTTCAGCCTTTGCCTGAAGATGAAGTTGTGCTTCCTCATTCCCAGAAATGCACTTTTATGGAGCCCTGCATTTCAGAGAGTGGCAGCCTTGATAGTGGCCAAAGGCTCTCCGCCTTTTCTCATAGAATCCTCACAATAGCCTCAAGAAGATTCATTATTCTTCCCATTTTATAGATGACAACATTGGGACTCAGGGACTTAAAGTGTTTTACACAAAGTCACACAGCAAGGAAATGGCAGAGCAGGGACTTGAACCAGGTCTGCCCGACACTGAGACCATGCCCCTAACCACTGAAGTCTACTGCCCAAATGCTTCCATTGGAGGGACATCTGCCAGCCATCAAGAGGGTCCATGTGAAGCACATCTAGCAACTTAGAAGAGTGTAATGAAAAACTACTAAAAAAGGAAGAAAGCACACAAAATTGAGGGCCTGCATTTTGGTCACTAGGAGGACCCAGGGATAAGGAGTCACAGGTCACATGAAGAGATAAAAACATACTTAGAGCCAGTTTTGGGTGACATTTTGCTAAGGACAAATTTTCCATAGGTGATATTTAAAAATTGATCTGATGGTAGTATAAGTTTGGTTACATTTGTATGTCCTACTTTTATAAGCCCCACTCATGGTGAATCTCATTTTGCACCCTGGAGGCTGCTGGTGTCCTGGAAGCCAGTTTGTTTTGATCAACATTCAGCCTTGGTCACGCAAGCATGATTCCACTGTGAACATGGTTTTCTTTGATGGGAGGCCTGACTGTTCAATGCAGGTATGGTTTTACTCAACCGACTATTTTCCTCAGTTGAACGAGGTGACTCTTGCATGGCCTTGATCACCCTGATCACTCCTGAAGATGTGCAGGCCAGCTTCAGGCTCGTCAATGATACAATTGCCCAGATTCAATAATAATCACTACTAACATTTCATTTAAGCATTCTGTGAATTTTTGCTGAGTGCATGCTTTGCCTTAGGTTCTGTGTTGGGTGCTAAGGATGTAGAAATAAACTAGATTTAGTCCTTCCCCTCAAGGAACTCCGGTTTCATTGGAGGAGATAGGTAATTACAAACAATGGCATCAGTGCTTTGAGAGAGCTACATCAGTCAGGTTCTTAGTTGTGTATGCCACACAGGTCTAAGCAGAAGAAGAGAACCAGGCTTGTTCTCACCACAGCCAAAGACGACAGAGCCAGGAACAGTGTGGCCAGCCAAAACGTCCAACCACACCACAGGAATTTCCTAGTAGAAACAATCACCACTCTGCCACCTGTAACTTGTACTGCTGTGAGGAGCTGGATATTACAAACTCAAACTCCTTCATGGGTATCCCAGGAATATCCAGACACTCTGTCACAGCTGCTTTCCAGAGTATTCCACCTAACTGCATGCAGTCATCAATGCCCATGATGTACTTCTACCTTCACATCTTATTAGGGGCACCTTCTTGATGGAACATGACGTCTGTCACAGCTGCTTTCCAGAGTATTCCACCTAACTGCATGCAGTCATCAATGCCCATGATGTACTTCTACCTTCACATCTTATTAGGGGCACCTTCTTGATGGAACATGACGCCCAAACAGTAGCAGAGTCTGGGAAATGTCACTTTAGTTTTCCAGCTTCTGTAATATAGAAGGCAATTAGAAAGGATTGGGCAATTGGAAATTTGTGCCTACAATTCAGGAAGGATTTACGGGTCAATGAACTGGGCCAGATCACCAGGGTACAAAGATTGGTGAGAATAGTGACTCAGACCAGGCACAAGGGTGCTTCCACTTTGTTTCACCACTGAAACAGCAAATGAGCTGACAGAGGTAGAGATACAAATCTAAAGGTAGTTCCCTGATGTCTCCCTACCTCCTCATACAGGTGCACGTGGAGCCCAATGATCAAAGCAGAGAGTGAGAAACCCACCAGGGCAGAGGAACTCTGGCTGCTCACTGGCTACCCTTCATTCTGTTGGGCTGAGGGAGGGTCCATATCAGCACTCAGGGGTCTACTTACTGTCAGGAGGTGGATTCCTTGCTGTGTCAGTGACAACTTCTGTATCCCTTTCTCTCTACATTGTCAAGCCTACATATTTGGCCTTGACCCACCACAGCCAGAAAAACAGGTTTATACTGACCAATATCAACTGTGATGGGATCCTGATATTGATGGCTAAAGGAGGAGCTGGAGGAAGGGGAACTTCTATACTAAAGTTTCTAGGATTTTTCTTTTTTTAGTATAAATTTACCTTTGACAACAGATCAATCAATCATTTTGGACAAAATATTTTAAGAGGCATTTTGATTATTTAATGGTAAATCCAAAATCCTATTCTGACGTAGAGAAGTTCTAAACAATGAGATGCTAAACTGTTCTGCATTGAAATGGTCCCTTTCTCTCTGCATTGTCAAGCCTACATATTTGGCCTTGACCCACCACAGCCAGAAAAACAGGTTTATACTGATCAATATCAACTGTGATGGGATCCTGATATTGATGGCTAAAGGAGGAGCTGGAGGAAGGGGAACTTCTATACTAAAGTTTCTAGGATTTTTCTTTTTTTAGTATAAATTTACCTTTGACAACAGATCAATCAATCATTTTGGACAAAATATTTTAAGAGGCATTTTGATTATTTAATGGTAAATCCAAAATCCTATTCTGACGTAGAGAAGTTCTAAACAATGAGATGCTAAACTGTTCTGCATTGAAATGTAAGTGTTAACTGGGAGGTATATCATAAACTATGAGAAGTTTTCCT
>NW_007733757.1:12201-13346 GCF_000696425.1 Galeopterus variegatus | reverse complement strand
TGAATCAAGGAAAGGGAAAATCATCACAGATTCAAAAACACTATTTGCAAACCACACATACGCACAAAAGAAACACTGTAAACCTCAGACAGGATAAATACAAAACCAACCAACCAACCACATAAGCACATTGTGATAAAACTGCTGAAAAACCTAAAATGAAGATAAAGTCTTAGAAGCAGCATTACTTTCAAAGGAGCAGTGATAAGAGTGATGGCTGACTTCCCATCAGAAACAGTGGAGGTACAAAGAGAATAGAATGTTATCTTCTGGCCGCTGGAGCTCTGGGGAAGAGGAGGAAAGACCTACGGAGTTCATGAAGGTGGGAGAAACAGTGAGAGAAAGAAAAAGCTGCTCTGAGCATTTCAGGCTGTGGCCACTTTAAGGCTCCAGCTGCTGAGCACATGGAGCAGGAGCCAGCAGAAGCCACAGCTGTGCCCTTCAGATGGAGTTACTTGGAGGCAGCAAGAGAGAAGAGGGCCTTGGCGACCCCCAGGACAGCAAGACCACTAATAGGGTGCACATGGACCCACTCAGGAGTGAAGAGCCAGAACAACTGAAAAAAGGGAGCCACTCAGAGGCCAGTTAGTCATTGCAAGGGACCAGCACAGGGCTCATCCCATGGGAAGTGTTTGCAGCACGGGCAGTGGGGGACACGTGCCCACCAGGGGAACACTGGGACACAGCAAGGACAGCTGATCTTTCCCCAAATCAGCACAGGACCACTTAGAGGAGACTGGTCANCGCAGGAGTGAGGAGCCAGAACAACTGAAAAAAGGGAGCCACTCAGAGGCCAGTGAGTCATTGCAAGGGACCGGCGACTCAGAGGCCAGTTAGTCATTGCAAGGGACCAGCACAGGGCTCATCCCATGGGAAGTGTTTGCAGCACGGGCAGTGGGGGACACGTGCCCACCAGGGGAACACTGGGACACAGCAAGGACAGCTGATCTTTCCCCAAATCAGCACAGGACCACTTAGAGGAGACTGGTCAAGAATGCAGAATTGCATGGGGTGCAGTTTGATGAAAAAACTCAGGCCCAGATCAGAGATTCTACAGAACACAGATCCACTGGTCTCTGGAGAGCTGGCAGTACCTATAAGGTCAACCATTAAACCCTGAGCTACACAAAAAGCCTTCCCTAGGT
>NW_007733757.1:9827-11279 GCF_000696425.1 Galeopterus variegatus | reverse complement strand
AACAACCACACAGCTCAAGTACTGGTTCCCACAGGAAGTTCCCCCATGTTAGAAGCAAAGGACAAAAAATTAGTTCTGGCCCAGGCACACCACCAGCACCTTGGGGCCTGCCTGGAAACTGGAGGCTTGGATCTGGGGACCGGACCCCACTCCCAGGCAAACTGCACCAGTGCCTCGGGCCCAGCCTGGGGACCTGAAGCATGGAGAAGGCGACTGGACCCCCCTCCCACAACCAGGCACACCACACCAGCACCTTGGGGCCTGCCCAGGGACCCAAGGCAAGGAGAAGGGGACCGGACCTCTCTCCTACAACCAGGCACACTGAGCCAGCGCCTTGGGGCTCACCCAGGGACCGAGGGTATGGAGTTGGGGACCAGACCACCCTCCCACAACCAGGCACAACATGCCAGCAACTTGGAGCCCACCCAGGGATCCAGGGCAAGGAGAAGGGGACTGGACCTCTCTCCCATAACCAGGCACACCAAGCCAGTGCCTCAGGGCCCATCCACGGTCCTGGGGCAAGGAGAAGGGGAATGGACCTATCTCCCACAACCAGGCACCCAAGCCAGCGTCTTGGGTCCCACCCAGTGACTCAAGGCATGGAGCCAGGAACCAGACCCTTCTCCCACAACAAGACACACCACACCAGTATGTCGGGGCCCACCCAGGGACCCGAGGTAAGGAAAAGGGGACTGGACCTCTCTCCCACAACCAGGGACACTGTGCCAGAACCTCAGGGCCCACCTGGCCCAGAGGCATGCAGAAAGGGACTGGACCCTCCTCCCACACCAGGCACAAAATGCCAGCACCTCGGGGCCCACCTGGGTACCCAAGGAATGGAGAAGGGGACCGGACCCTCCTCCCACAACCAGGCACACTGTGCCAGTACCTCAGGGCCCGCCCAGGGACCTGGGATATGGAGAAGGGGACTGGACCCCTCTCCCACAACCAGGCACATGGCGCCAGCGCCTTGGGGCCTGCCCAGGGACCAGAGGCATGGAGAAGGGGACCAAACACACCCCACAACAAGTCATACTGCCAGTGCCAAGGAGCATGCCGAAAACGGCACCTCCACGTGGGTGGCCCACCACAGTAACCATGGCTGCTGCAAAAGCGGCTAGATGCCACAGCCACCACGCAGATGGTCTGCCAACCAATGGAGTGCATTCACATGGAAAGAGTCACCAGCAGAGACAAAGAATAGAAGAGGATGTCTCTTTCCACAAAACCCATTTCAGAGTGACAGAAGAAGCATCTGCTCTATGATAATATTGGGGGACCTGATCACATCTCTCAGCACTGGACAGATCATCTAGGCAACAAGTTAACAGAGTAACCATGATTCTTTCAGAAGGAGAGAAGAAACCTAGGGTAATTAGAGCGGGGGAGGAGGAGGGAATGGAGCAAGGGGAGAGGTTGGACAAGGGGCATAAAGAATAATTATGATTTGTA
>NW_007733757.1:8479-9673 GCF_000696425.1 Galeopterus variegatus | reverse complement strand
CCTGATCACATCTCTCAGCACTGGACAGATCATCTAGGCAACAAGTTAACAGAGTAACCATGATTCTTTCAGAAGGAGAGAAGAAACCTAGGGTAATTAGAGCGGGGGAGGAGGAGGGAATGGAGGAAGGGGAGAGGTTGGACAAGGGGCATAAAGAATAATTATGATTTGTAACAATATATATGCTAGTAATATTGATTTAATCAACATATCTCAATGTTCAATCCCAAAAATATGTATAATCGATTTCAATTCAATAAATAAAATAAATTTTTTAAAAAAAGAATGTTACCTTCCAAGTGCTGAAAGAAAATACTTTCTAACTTAGAATTCAATAGCAGCAAAAAATCCTTCAAAAATAAAGGAGAAACAAGGACATTTTAAAACTAACAGAAACAAGAGAATCAGCAGCAGGAGACCTGCATTAAAGAAAGTACTAAAAGGGTGTTTTTCAGGTACAAAGAAATAATGCCAGATGGAAGCTTGAAGACATATACATATCGGTAAATAAATTCTAATAGATCTATAAAATGGAATACTCAAAACATACATAAACATGAATGTTCATATGAACATTGTTCCTAATAACCAAAATCTTAATATCCAAATGTCTGTTAACATTCAAACATGGAGTACTATATAGCAATAAAAGTTAGTAAAATAGACACACTCCCACCCAATATGGAGTAATAAGGACTGGATTTACTCCCCTGTCTAAAATAATAAACAAAGGAAGGTCAAAATATATGAAAAGAAGGTTTTCAGGCAATGGCTGTGATTCTTAAGAAGTAGGAAACACAGATGGTGATCCCGACAGTTGTCCAGCTTATTGCCTGGACAGAGTTTCCATGTCACAGTGCCAGGAGGGGGAACCCAGGTGAAGCCCAGAAGTCTCCCTGAGTTGAGGTAGTGTTGTGAGTCTGACAAGGGCTCATTAGCTAGAGCAAAAGAGCAGGGTACCAGAGAGGAAAGAGCTCCTGCACAGAGAGAGAATTCTGGAGATTTTCATAGAGTCACCCTTCAGCCTTCAGTTGAGTTTTGATCAATGTATGCATTTGAGTCCTGACTCTGCCACTTTCCATCAATCAGTAGTCCTATTTTGAGCACCTCCTATGCACCAAACTCTGAGTAGGGTTATAGGGAACCAAAGCTGAGGCAGATGTGTTCCTGCCCTTAGGGGCTCCCAGTCTGCCT
>NW_007733757.1:0-7948 GCF_000696425.1 Galeopterus variegatus | reverse complement strand
CCACTTTCCATCAATCAGTAGTCCTATTTTGAGCACCTCCTATGCACCAAACTCTGAGTAGAGATATAGGGAACCAAAGCTGAGGCAGATGTGTTCCTGCCCTTAGGGGCTCCCAGTCTGCCTGGGAAGAGAAACCATGTGCCCCTAAAAGCCACACACCACCCATGCAGTCTAAGCTGAGAGCCAGATGAGTGGGTCAGAGGCAGTTGGGAAGAGTAAAGAGGGTTGGCTGCTCTAACCTGCTCCAGGCAGGTAAAGGGGCATAGTGATGTGGGAGAAACAAACCAGCTCCCCAGGGCCTGGTCTGCAGGGTGAGCCTGGGTGGGCCCTGAGTTTGGTGATTCGAGACCAGAGACTGCCATCCCTGGGACAGGGGAGAAAATCCTGCGGCAGGAAATGGTAGTTGGTACCTATCCCTGCTCTGCCTCTGGATCTTTGTGTGATCTTAGAAGCCCCTGCCCCTTTCTGATCTCAGTTTCCCCATTTGACCCTGGGGATGCTCTTTAAGCTCCATTTGCTCTGAGGGAGGTTCCTGCCAGCTCAGCTTCTGGGCCTCAGTTTCTCTTGCCTACAAAGGGGACAACAATCCCTGCCCATCTGTGGGAGAGCCTCTCATATAAGAGACTGTTCTTAGACTGTTCTTTTCCTCCAGACACTGCCAAGAGGAGATGAGGAAGCACCTGGAAGTCTCTGTGGCTCCTTACTGGTCCTCACCTGGCTGCAGGTGCCTCAGGTACCTTCCCTTCAACATGTCCTCCCAGCCTGGCCTCAGGAGCTGTTACAGGGTGGGAACTGGGCATAGACTTTGGGGTAGGGGATAGACTCACAATTTGAATCCAGGCTCCACCATTTCCTTGCTGGGTGACCCTAGGCAGGTCACATGACCTTTCTGAGCTTCTGTTTCCATATCTGTGTAAGAGGATTGCTGGAGATAAATGAGATAAACTCAGGAAAGTGCCCAGAATAGGCTTGGCCCACAGCTTGGCTCAGCTGAGGCTACCGCCTGCCTCCTGCCTCAGGCTTGAGGCTTTACTGTCATGACCCTGGCACAGCACACCTTCATGGATGCCAATGTGGGCTGCGAGAATCCTGGGAGATGGCCCAGGAGACCTGGGAGCACTTGGGCAGGGAAACTTGCCCTGCCTTTGCTTGTTCCTGCCTTTCTTTCCCATTCCCCCAACACTCTACTCTAAAGACCCCACCCTGCCTGTGCTTCCAAGCCCTGTCCTGGTTCACATCAACTCATCTGATACCCTGAACTGGGATCTGAACCAGGCCATGTAGACAGGAGGTGGCTCCTGGGAGCTCTACATGAGGCACTTCCCCTTCAATGCCCTGCATTTCTACCTGAGCCAGACCCTGCCACTGCTATGGGGCAGGGGGGCTGCCTGGAAGGTGCCAGGTATGGACAGTCTTCACTTTGAGCTTGGGAGGATGGAGGCCTCTGACCAACAGGGCCAGTTTGCCTCCAGTTGCCTGAACCAGGGGGTGGTCCTCAGGTTTGGGAATGCCATATTCTTCTCCCTGCAGACCTGCTTTGGAGCCTCCATCCAGCCCCTGTCAATCTTTCCAAGAAGTGCTAATTTCCCACATGAGGTCAATGGGGCAGGCATGTAGCCCAGTGGCACTTCAGAGCACCAAGCAGACCTGCAGCCACTTCAACTGTGCCTACCTGTCAGGTGAGCTACAGCCAAGCTCTAGGCAAGTAGGCCAGCCTCCCTCATTCACTCTCCATTCATTCACTCACGTATTTACTCATCCACACATTGACTCACCCAACCTGGTCACTCTTTAACTTCTTTATTCTTGCACTCAGTCCTTCTGGCACTCACTCGTTCATTCAGTGACCCATGAATTCATTCACCCATTCACTTGCTAATTCAGTCTTTTGTTCATTTCCCCTTTAACTGTTAATTATCTTCCCATCCATCTGTTCACTTACTCCTTCATTCACTCAATAAGCATTTGTCAAGGCTTCCTACAGGCCAGGAATCATACTCTCTGACACTCTCTGCTCCCAGAGACAGATAAGTTCTCAAACAAGTACAATAAAGGGTCTCAGAGGAGGCTGGCTGGGGGCAGGTGCACTTCACGTACCCATGTTTTTTGTTCCCTGGATCTCAGGTGTAACGGGTTGAGCTGACCATACTCCTTAGTTCACAGCATTGAGCCAACATTGGTCCATCCAAGGCCCTGCTCTTGTTTTAGTTATTCCCTTTTATTCCTGCTCTCCCCTGCCATTTCTCTCCCTGCAAAAGTAATCATGTGCTTAGTCTTTTATTCATGGGAGTTCTTATAAAATGAATGTTGTAGTTCTGAATGCCTATATTTTAATTTATGTAAATTGTACTGTATGATAGATCTCATTCTCTTCCTTTTTTCACTCAGTCATATGTTTTTAGGATTCGTGTTGCTACATGTACATCTTGTTTGGTTTTTTTTTTTGTCTTTTTTTTTTTTTTTTTACTGACCGGTAACGGGATCGCAACCCTCAATGTTGCGCCCACACCGCGCTCAGCCAGTGAGCGGGAACCGGTCTCCACTTGGGATCCGAACCCTCGGCGGGAGCGCCGCCACACTCCCAAGCGGCGCACTCTCCAGTGTGCCACCGGGCCGGCCCATGTACATCTTGTTAAATAAAAATTAAAGGAGGCCGTTGTTTTGGACTAAGTTCCTGCACTAGGCTCTGAAAGACCAGGCTAAAAATCAAAATGGAGTCACTCCTGCTAAATTTCCAGTCACCAAAATTAAGTAGTTATCTGACCTTCCCAGAAATCAGAAGAGAGAGATAACGGCCAATTTCCCCAAACAGGCCAGTTTAAATCTTCAATTGTCATGATCATTATTTCCTCTGCTTTAATCCTTACACGGAAGAAATAGCCTGAAGTAACCTGATGTTAACTAATCAGTTATTTTTCTATTATTCTGTCTCCCTGTCCCCACATTACAAGGAAAGTAACTTTGAAATGACCAATCTGCTTTTTGTTCTTTTTTTTTAAAGATGACCCGTAAGGGGATCTTAACCCTTGACTTGGTGTTGTCAGCACCACGCTCTCCCAAGTGAGCCACGGGCCAGCCCTGCTTTTTGTTCTTTGAGTTTGCTTTCTTCAGCCTTTTCTGTCTATAAAACCAACCTCCTCTGCTCAGCTCACTGGAACACCTATTCTATTTTATGAAATGACATGTTGCCCAATTCTAGAATCGCAATAAAGCCAATTGAGATCGTTAGCTAAACTTATAATTTTGTCCTTTGACAATTTATACATTATTCCTACCTTCTGAATGGTTCTCTGTGGTGTACACACACCCCACTTGCCCATCAACATGCTGCACACTCTCAGCATCCTCATTCCTGTGCCCTTTGAACCTGTGGGAGGATTTCTCTGGGCTATATGGCCAGGAGTGGCACTGCTGGTCATAGGGCATGTATACACTTAATCTGAGCATTGCCGGGTTGCTGTTAGAAGGGCTGCATCAGTCTACATTCCCATGGGTGTTGTGTGAAAGTTCCGTTTTCCCACATCCCTGCCAACACTTGACATCATCTGGCTCTCTGATTTCTGCTGTTCTAATAGGTGTAAAATATCTTGTTGTTTCTTTCTGTTTTTCTTTTTTTGTCCTTTTTTTTTTGAGACCGGCCACACTGCGCTCAGCCAGTGAGCGCTGTGAACGCACCGGTCATCCCTATATAGGATCCGAACCCGCGGCAGGAGCGCTGCTGCGCTCCCAGCACCGCACTCTCCCGAGTGCGCCACGGGCTCGGCCCTCTTTCTGTTTTTCTGATAACCAAAGAGTTTGAGCATCTCTTCCAAATTCTTTGAGTTTCCTCTTCCATAAATAGCTTATTCTGGCAAAATCTCCTCTTTTTACTGTTGGGGTTACTGTCCTCTTCTTGTTGGCTTGTGTTACCAAATCAAGAGGAGGTCTGTTGTCCCCTGCACCAAATGACTAAACAGTCTTTTAGGCTGAAGTTTACAGCAATAAAGAACAGCATTTATTTGAGTGGCTAGTCGAGGATATCAAGACAGCTAAAGGAGCTTAAAGACCTCAAACTCCCCAAGAGCTTAAAATCACAGATACTTATAAAACAGGAATTTGGGTAATGGTCTCAGGGATCCTCTGGGTGTCTGATTGGTCAGTAATGAGGTCAGTGTAATTATTTCTGGCATCTTGAGAAATGTTTTCCATGGTTCCTCCAAGTCTAGGAGATTCAAAGTAGTCTTGTGATCACAGGTGGTCCAGAAAACATCTCAGAACTGATATTAGTGATAATATCTACAGTCATTATCCTCAGAAAAAAAATAAGGAGCAAACATCTTGTGATCTTTACATTGTGTTTATCCTAAGGAAAGTATGTGTTTAACTAACTCTAGGTTCACTTATTGTTGTTTTGTTTGTTTGTTTGTTTTTTATAAAGATGACCAGTAAAGGGATCTTAACCCTTGACTTGGTGTTGTCAGCACCATGCTCTCCAAAGTGAGCTAACCGGCCATCCCTATATAGGGATCCGAACCCGTGGCCTTGGTGTTATCAGCACCACACTCTCCCAAGTGAGCCACGGGCCAGCCCTTAGGTTCACTTATTGTTAAGCAAGCTTGGTCAAGCAGTCTTTTGTTATTTCCCCCTTCCATCAGCTAAGGCTTGTTCTGAGTGGTGTCACAGGAACAGCTAGGGGAAATCAGGGGTCTGTTCTCCAGTTTCACTTGCAAGAATTTCTCATATATTCCAAATATTAGTCCCTTGTCAATTTTAAACATAGTAACAGTTTAAACTTTTCTCATTCTATCAGCTCCCTATTAACCTTATTTATTATATATGTCACAATAGAAATTCACAAGTTCAATGTGATTGAATTTACAAATTGTTTTCTTTTTGGTGTTTTTTCATTTCTTTTGGCCGCTGGTCAGTACAGGGATCCAAACCCTCAACTTTGGTGTTATAACACCACGCTCTAATCAACTGAGCTAACTGGCCAGCCCCACAAATTGTTTTTCTTATGGTTTGTTCTCGATGCACACAAAAATATTCTACATTGTCTTCTGTTAACCTTTCACATTTGGTCTATAATCCACCAGGCATCCACCTGTGTATATGATGTTAAGTAGGGATCCTGTTTTCTTTTTCTCCATATCATGAGCAAGTTTCCCAACAATCCATACTTTCCCCAACAATCCATACTTTCCCCTAGATTGCAGTCACCTTTATTGTGTAGAATTGTGAAATTCCTATGTCTATATATGCTCCTCTCTGAGCTTTCTATTCCATTCCATTGGCCTATTTGTCTTGCACAAATATCACTTTTTAAATTGTATCCCTCTCTGCTTTCACTTTTCAAACTTAATTTACTATTCACAGACTTACTTTTTCATATAGATTTTATAAGAGTTTATTGAACTGCTCAAGAAACACAGCAGTAATTTGTATAGGGATTGTATTAAATATCTAGATTACTTTATGTGGGAGCACATAGGCTTGACAAAGAACAGGGAGTACACAAAGGGCAAAAGTCCTAAATGTCTTTATGCAGAACCTAAGTGCTGAAGACAGCATGTGCTGGAAACAGCAAATAGTTTCTGCTAGGTTAGACAAGAACATTAACATCATTTCTTATCCAGCTTCACTCCCTTTCCTTTGTTTCTCAAAATGTTTTCCAGAGAATGCCCCATACCAATTGCTTTTCATTCCTTTGATAAATGATTAAATTTTTTTTTCTCTTGTATTTCCTTGTCTTTACAATAAAAGCTGAAGCAAATACCAACTTTTGTTAGAGCATTGACCAGGACCTCTAGCACTAGGTTAAATAGTATTGGTGATAATGGGCATTCCTGTCTTATTCCTGTTCATAAAGGGAATACATCAAAATTCCTCCACTGACTAAAATGTTTGCTGAAGATTTTTGGAATATTACCTTTTCCAAGTTAATTTCCCATCTAATCCCAGTTTGTTGGATTTTTTAAAATCACAAATAGGTATCAACTTTATCATATACTTTTTTCCACATCAATTGAAATAATCATATGATTTTTCTTTAAAAGTCTACGAGAGAACTTCAGAAATTTCATGGAAAGATAGAATTGAATATAATACAAATCAATCATCTCAATCAATGCAGAAAAAGCATTTGATAAAATTCAGCATTCCCTCATGATAAAAACTCTCAACAAATAAGATATAGAAGGAAAATATCTTAATATAATAAAGGCTATATATGGCAGACCCACAGCTAATATCAAACTGCTTTCATCAAAAGCTTTCAAAAGTTTCAAAAGTTTTCCCCCTAAAAACTGGAACAAGACAAGGAGACCCATTCTTACCACTTTTATTCAACAAAGTACTGGTAGTCCTAGCTCAAACAATTAGGCAAGAGAAAGAAATAAAGGGCATCCTTATTGGGAAGGAGGAAATCAAATTGTCCCTGACTGCAGATGAAAAAATTTTATATACAGAGAAACCTAAAGACTCTACAAAAAAACTCCTAGACCTGATGAATAAATTTAGTAAAGATGCAGGATTTAAAATCTACCTACAAAAATCAGTAGCATTTCTATACACCAACAATGAACTAGCAGAAAAAGAAATCAAGAAATCAATTCCATTTACAATAGCAACAACAACAAAAAAATAAAATACCTAGGAAGAAATTTAACCAAAGAGGTGAAAGATCTCTACAAGGAAAACGATAACACACTGATTAAAGAAGTTAAAGAAGGGCTGGCCCGGTGGCGCACTCAGTAGAGTGCGGCGCTTGGGAGTGCTGCGGCGCTCCCGCCGAGGGTTCGGATCCCATATGGAGACCGGTCCGCTCACTGGTTGAGCACGGTGCGGGCATGACACCGAGGGTTGCGATCCCATTACCGGTCACGAAAAAAGACAAAAAGGAAAAATAAATAAATAAAAAAGAAGTTAAAGAAGACACAAAAAAATCGAAAGACATACCATACTCATTGATTGAAAGAATCAATATTGTCAAAATTACCATACTGTCCAAAGTGATCTGCAGATACAACACAATCCCCATCAAACTACCAATGACATATGTCACAGAAATAGAAGAAACAACTCAAAAATTGATATGGAACAACAAAAGACCCTGAATAGCCAAAGCGATCCTGAACAAAAGGAACAAAGCAGGAAATATCACACACCCTCCCCACACCCAGGACCAGCCCCCTACCCTATCTCAAGAAGACTGAGCCCTGGGAAGCTCAGCAGCGAGGGTGAGCTGAGGCCTTGGGTACAGTCCCCTGCACCTCCCCACCTCCCCACCTGCTTTCCTGGTCTACCTGCAATGCCCTCACCTCCTATCCCGTTTTTCCCATCCAAAATCCAAGACCCAACCTTCTCCAGGAAGCCTCTCTCTTCGTACTTTGGCTGGCTCCCTGCTCTGACCCTCCCACCTCATCAGCAAATGACCAAGCCTTGCAGGGGAGGGGTGGGGGAGGCATCAGTTCTGCCCACATCTGATCACAAAGCTGGCCCCACCTTCCCAGGGATCTTTCTGTAGAGGGAGACACCCTCAGGGGACATAGGGTTTCATTCAGGTAGAATGGATGGACCTCAGTCCTGTTCAGAGAACAGCTAGAGGCTGGAGGCTGGAGGCCCCCCAAGAAATATCTCCCACTTCTGCTGTGGAGTCTCTATATAGACTGTACAGAGGCTGCGTGTAGAGGTGCCTGTGTGTAACAGAGAATGAGCATGTGAGTCTGTGTGTGCATGTGTCAGTCTGAGAATGCTTCTGTGTTTGTGAGTATGAGAGGGGCATATATGAGTGGACAGGAGTGAGGGTAGCCTCCACATCACACCCCAACGTACCCTTCTCTGACCTCTGGGAGGTGAGGACGGCGATGGTTGGGCGCCACCTGGTGGACATGAGTTGCACTACAGGCCATTATCCACTACCCCTTCCTCCCCTGCCCCTTCCTCCTTACACACACACACACACACACAC
>NW_007733756.1:99455-104961 GCF_000696425.1 Galeopterus variegatus | reverse complement strand
TCCAAGGTGGAAGAATTAGTGATTCTATTTGGACTTAGGCAAAAGGTGCCTTCATCTGGTCTTCTGCTGACAACACGGGAAGCTTAAGCGGGGGAGGCGGTGACCCACCTAAACACAAGCAACAGATTTCTTGCTAAATGGGGAGAGGGTGCTGGAGAGAGACAATGAAAGTAATTCTTGCAACTCCAGGCAGCAACACCGATGCAAGCACATTCTTCAAAAAGAGAAGAGCTACTCGCTCCGTGCCACATCGGTGAAGAGGTGGCCAGGTGGTCAGAGGATGCAAAAGCGCCAGGGAGGGTGAACTAGGCAGGAAGAAGTAGCCCTGGCGCCGCCGGAGCTGCGTCGGGGGGGAAACAGGTCTGCAGNTATGTAAATTTGCAGCACTTCCTGGACCAGCGGGTTCATTTTACCTGTTTTCACTTTTCTGTTAGCTGCTCAGCAATACTCACCAGGATGGTAGATAATCTGCAATACCCAGAAAAATCACATGTGTTGAGCTAACCTCCTCTTGTTTAAGAACAACAACAAAACTTCCCTTGTATCTCATTTCACTTGGAGCATTCAATAACTATTTTCCTGTGTGAGTAGAAGAGCTACAAAGCCAGGACTTGGAAAAAAAAATGGTTCCAACATGGTCATCTCTTCTGTATTTAAACACTGGACTTTTTCCAGTGGGCCATTTATCCAAAGAGAAAAACACACCCCTGCTTAGCCATGGTAAAAAAATGTCAAACAAACAAGCAAACAAAAAGTACCTCTTAATAGGTACTACTTGGATGCACCTTGTAAAAGCAGCTGCTTCCAGAAAATGAACTGTTAAAAAGAAAAAAAAAATGAGAAAGGAAATCACCATTAGGGGAGGATTTTAAGTGGGCCATTCAAGCTAAAAGTTTAGTCAACTCTAGAAAGCCTGATGACAAGCAACTGGATATAGTAAAAAGTCATATAGTTTCAGAATAAACTAATTGCCCTGTCCCCTTCCTTCCCAACACCCCACACATGACCTCCACAGCCACTGAGTGATGGGCTACCATGGGATAAATTGTTTATTCGCTCTGGGTCCTGGTTTCTTCATCTGCACAGTGGGGGAGATAATTTCAAGGGTTGTATAAGAACTAGAGAATAAGAAAGTGGCTGGTCTAGCATTTAAAAGATATAATTCAATATAACTATTATTAAAGTCAGCAATAGAAAAGAAGATTCTCAAAGTAACAGAGCACTTTATGACATAGAGTTAATATATTCAACATGTCCTAAAGTCTAGAAGCAAGCCACAGGCCTCATCACTGCCCACACTGGACATCATGGCTACATGTAAAGCACAAGATCATGCGAACTTAGTCAAATGCACCCTCCGAGGCTACAGCTACAGAGGTGTGCACCCTCGACCTCCTCCTCCTTTATACAAATGGATGACAGAAAGCCTTTCCAGAGTTAGCAGAATGTTGAAGGAAGGCAACAGGGGATATGACGTTGAACGCAATGTAATGTAATACTAGTGGCAAAACTAAGCCAAGAATGAAGAACTCAGCTTCAGATAGGGCACCTCCTAAAGACGGTGTTAGAGCAGGGTTAGAACGGTTTCCTGATTTGGTTTCCCATACATTGATTTGTTAAATCTTGCCTGAAGGAATAAGAAGCACTTATCTTCCTGGCTACCTTTACTAACTCTGCCGCTCAGCAATCTATAGATTCCATCATCGGGAGTATCTAGATTGCAGCTCAGGTATTAACACTGCAAACCTCATTATTGGCCAAGGGCGCCCATGCCTCCTTGATTTTGAACATGTCATTTAAAACCTGAGGCATTCACAGAACCAAACAAGAGAGCTGGGAAATGTGCTCTTGAGCTGAGGGAGTGAAGTAGGTAGAAAGAATGTCCTGGAAAGGATTCTGGGGAAACAGGGGCACCAAACATAGAGGGAGGTATGATCCAAGTCACAGGCACAGAAGTAGGAACCTGGAGATCAGGGAGTGGTGACCATGTGGAAGGCGTGTAACCAAGAAGGAGAGAGGAAGTTGTTGGGAAGTTCTTCAGGTCCAGCCCAGCGAGTTGTGCCCAAGGATGCATGTACGGCTGAGAAAAATGCTGCTGTGGTCTGACTGTTAATGTCACCCCAAAATTCATAAACTGAAACCTAATCCTCAAGGTGATGATTTTAGGAGGTGGGGCCTTTGGGAGGTGATCAGGTCATGAGGGCAAGAGCCCTCAGGAATGGGATCAGTGCCTTTATAAAAGAAGCCCCAAAGAGTTGCTGTGCCCCTTCCACCAGGTGAGGACACAGCATAAAGGTACCATCTGTGAATCAAAACTCGGGTCCTCACCAGACACCAAACCTGCCAGTACCTGGATAAGTTTGAACAAACTAAGACAAATGCATTTCACAAAATTTCAGCATTGTGATTCACAGAGATCTCAATGGGAATAGAATGTTCTGGAGCTGCACAGGACACAGTTTGCACATCACCATGAGGAGGCGCTCTCTACAACTCGTCCTGGATGTTTGTCACAGATTTTTTAGCCTAGGCATGACCTCCTGTAAGAGTTAAGACAGATGTACGTCAACACCTGAGGTAGATACCATCCTTAAAATTATATAGTAGCCTTACGAGTCATTTCTCAAAAACAATTTATTTGATCCACAGACACAGCATTTAGCTTAGGGCTTCAACTTAGCAGGTACTCACTGTATGTTTGCTTAATGAATGAACTAATGAGCAATGAAGTGAATGAAGAAGTAGTTAAATACATTTCAGGACAGAGTGTTCTAGATAACATGCACTTTAGGCTACTGACTTGAGGCAACTGGATTTGACTGTCCTACTGCAGAGCAGACTTTTAAAAATGTATCTTCTTGTAATTATATAATCTTTACTGCAAAAATGTGTAAGGCACTTGGTATAAATTATCTAATTTATCCTGCACTGCAATAGCTTCATGAATTTGACCAACAAACCCAGCATTTAGCCATGAGTTTGGCCTTTAAAAATGGACAGGACAATGACCACAGTAAAATTTCAACAGAAGTAATAAATTCACTATCAGTCTTGTATAGCATCAGTCTCAGTTTATTCTTTTGTTCTCTTCAGGATATAGGGTTCTCTCTTCCTTTGGAAGCCCAGAGGTATTTACTCCATATGACTGCCAGCATGATCTTTCAAAATCCCCAGTACAATCACGTCACTTCCCAATTCGAAAGCAGGTTTTTATTACACATCTCTACTTCAAAGACCACAGTCTCTACCTGTGGCTATCAGCCCCTTCCCAATTTAATCCCAATGCACTTTGCCAGCCCCATGCATGACCAGTACTCCCAAGCTGCCAATACTAGGGCATGGTGAGATACTAGAAATTTCAGAGCAATCCACTTCTTTGCTTTTGCACATTCCTTCTCTCTGCCTGAAATGCCAACAACAATCTCTTATTCATTTTATTTTATGACTCATAGGACTATTTCGAGGACCACGAAGAAAGGAAATACATTGTTAAAATCATATCTTCACATCCAGTGTCTGGCACATAGTAGGTTTCAATAAATAAATAATAAATAATGGATTAATATGAGGTTTTTAAAAAATCACATTTTTCTGGGAAAATTCCCTGAAATCCAGAAAAAGTTGTTCCCTCTATGCTCCCTTGAGGTCTTGATATTCTAATTGTCACATTGTTATAGAATGAAATTATTTGTTTCCTGGTCTTTCTCTGGGACTACACTCTGAGCTCTTGTGTGGCAGAGACCAAATCTTACTCATACTTGGATCCTTAACACCCAGCACAGGGCCTGGCTTATAGTAAGCCTTCATAGATTTCCTGGAATTGAAAATATAATTCTAGAGCAATCACACATGAGGTGAGCAGGGCAGGTGTTAGGCTTCTCATGTTACAGATGAAGAAATAGGGACCCAGGGAAGAAAGAAAAATATGTGTTGACTCAATTCCTATTTGGAATCTAAGGACCAGCCAGGACTGGACCACAGGTCTCCTAAGCCCTCATTACTACAACGCTGTGTTGGTGGCCACTGAAGGGAGGAGTCTATCATGTTACAGATGAAGAAATAGGGACCCAGGGAAGAAAGAAAAATATGTGTTGACTCAATTTCCATTTGGAATCTGAGGACCAGCCAGGACTGGACCACAGGTCTCCTAAGCCCTCATTACTACAACGCTGTGTTGGTGGCCACTGAAGGGAGGAGTCCTGGCACCTTTTCCTCTGACCCATTAGCAGAGGGACGCTGCTTAATCAGTGCTCATGGTGACAGCCTAGGAGAATAGACCCATTCCCCTGGGATAAAGGACTGAGTCCTGGGCAGCTTTGCGAGCAGTAGGATGGTGAATGTGCCAGGACACACGGGCCATTTGTTTACCTTCTGTCCAAATCCTGTGGGGCTGCCTGGCCCACTGTGGAGTCAGTGTCTCTCTCCATCTCTGGCCAACTTCCCGGGAACTCCTGGTCTCTACAGGAACTCCGTTGTCCCAGGCAGATAGAATTATAAATAGTTATCTTTCTTTACTCAGAAGCATTCTACTGTGAGCAGTAAATAATACAGTCCTGTCCCTCCTTAACGAATATGCTGCATGCATGTGAAAGCTCCAAGAGCTCCAAGAGTGGTCTCGACTCCCCATTCCCCGTCACTTGGCCTTCTCCTCCCCACCCCCGTTTGTCCCCCCACTAGATTGCTGCTCATCTACAGTAGGTCAAGAACTGGATTTCGAGTCCTCTGCCTGAATTGAAGCTCCTTTCCTCCTGGGTTTCTGCCCAAGCCAGTGGTCTGCAACCTCTTGAGGAAGTCAAGAATAATTCGAGGGTGAAACTGCAGATATCCCCTGACCCTCTACCTTAAATGTACTTGTGGCCCAAGCACTGGGGGTTAACAAAAGAGGACTTGGGAAGCTCAGCACCTTGACTGGGAGCCAAGTGCGCTCCCTGGAGGTGTGGGTGCAAAGGTTTGCTTCAGTGGGCCCATCTCTGGCCAACTTCCCGGGAACTCCTGGTCTCTACAGGAACTCCGTTGTCCCAGGCAGACAGAATTATAAATAGTTATCTTTCTTTACTCAGAAGCATTCCACTGTGAGCAGTAAATAATATGGTCCTGTCCCTCCTTAACGAATATGCTGCATGCATGTGAAAGCTCCAAGAGCTCCAAGAGTGGTCTCGACTCCCCATTCCCGGTCACTTGGCCTTCTCCTCCCCACCCCCGTTTGTCCCCCCACTAGATTGCTGCTCATCTACAGTAGGTCAAGAACTGGATTTCGAGTCCTCTGCCTGAATTCAAGCTCCTTTCTTCCTGTGTTTCTGCCCAAGCCAGTGGTCTGCAACCTCTTGAGGAAGTCAAGAATAATTCGAGGGTGAAACTGCAGACGTCCCCTGACCCTCTACCTTAAATGTACTTGTGGCCCAAGCACTGGGGGTTAACAAAAGAGGACTTGGGAAGCTCAGCACCTTGGCTGGGAGCCAAGTGCGCTCCCTGGAGGTGTGGGTGCAAAGGTTTGCTTCAGTGGGCG
>NW_007733756.1:58903-98455 GCF_000696425.1 Galeopterus variegatus | reverse complement strand
GGGGGGGGGGGGGCGGGGGGCGGAGGCTCCGTGGAAATGTGTCGGTGACATTGAATGGGAAGACCGAGCGCGAGCCAGGCGCGCGCGCACACACGGCCCCGCTCGCTCCGAGATCCCCGGCCACGTAAGGAGCCGTTCATACCGCCTCGCCGGGAGATGCGGGCGTGCTGAGCGCGGGGACTGGCCTCGGGCACCGTCGGCCCGCCGTCCCCTTTCATTTTTAAATACACAGTCCTCTCTCCCCTCTGGGGGGCAAGAAAAAAAATAATAAAGAAGGAGGAAAGCGGTCAATTTTCTCCAAAACAACCCCCCGCCGGCAATTTGGGTTCAGGACACGGGAGACCGAGTGGTTGCCAATCACTCCAAGGCGGGATCCAGTTCTGCAGCGGGGAGGAACGCCGCGGGCTGGCAGCACCGGGGAGCATCCCCTTGCAGCGCGCAAGACCCCCGGAGGCTCGAGCCTGGGAATTCGGAGACCGCTGATCTGCCCTCGACCCTGCCCGCACTTCTCGCTTTCCTAGGAGGAAGATCCGGAGCGCGAGGGAGAGGCGACAGCATGAGCCCGTGTTGACCTCCGCGCGGCGGGCCAAGCCCCGGGCTTTGTGGCCGGCCCTGCGCCCGGCCCGCGCCGCCACTCTGTGCCCAGCCTTTGCAATCTTTTGTTGGCAGCGCTGACCGCTCCAAGTTAAATGCTCTCTTGCTATTTTCCTTTTTTTGTTTGTTTGTTGAATTTTTGGAGAGCGCTTGATATATCTTGGAAAAGTCTCAGACGCCATCTACAGTTAAAACGTAGGTAACTGCCCTCTCCGGCACCCCCCCCCCACTTCCACGCCCCCCACCCTTTCCACCAAAAAAGGGGGTGCAGCGCGGATCTGGCCGCCGTGCGTCGCGAGCCGGTGGACCCGTGCTTAGTTCCTTTTCCTTTTTCTGGGGTGTCCTTTTCCTTTTTCTTTGGGTCAGACCGAGCCGCCGCCGTGCGCTCCCCGAAGACGCACAAACTACAGCGGGGCTCCTCCGCCCGGTCCGCGAGTGGGAAGCCTGCCTGGGGACCGCCTCGGGAAACCGGCGCCGCAGCTCCCCTCCTTAGCAGTCCGGTTACTCATCTCGATCCACGGTGGGAACAGACAGAGAGGAAAACTAAAAGTGAGGCGCTGCTGCACATCGCTGCCTGCTCGGGGGTAACAAAAGGACCCGAGCTGCCCGCCGACCGCGTCCCCCGCACCGGGAGCCGGACTCGGAGCATACACGGTGCCCGGCGGCACCTTCTGGGGAATCCTCACCCTTTCTCCCCACAGCCCCCCTTTCCCGTCCCCTCGTCTCTCATCCCCTTTTTAAATCCGCGGCACGGAGGCGCCTGCAGCCGCACTCGCCAGCGACTCATCTCTCCAGCGGGCTTTTTTGTTTGTCGTGCGCGATCCCCACACTCATGAACATACACAGGTCTACCCCCATCACAATAGCGAGATATGGGAGATCGCGGAATAAAACCCAGGATTTCGAAGAGCTGTCGTCTATAAGGTCCGCTGAGCCCAGCCAGAGTTTCAGCCCGAACCTCGGCTCCCCGAGCCCGCCCGAGACTCCGAACTTGTCGCATTGCGTTTCTTGCATCGGGAAATACTTATTGTTGGAACCTCTGGAGGGAGACCACGTTTTTCGTGCCGTGCATCTGCACAGCGGAGAGGAGCTGGTGTGCAAGGTAAAGGGCCCGGGGTGGAGTTTTGCTTTTTTGTCTTTAAAAATGATTCTTCGGCGCTTTGGAAGCGGTCGGAGAGGGCGGGAGGTCCCTGAGTCCCCGAGTCTGGGGGAGGGAGATTCGCGGTATAGTTATCTGTGGCCTCGTTAAATGGATTTATTTATTTATTAGTTCACGTTCGACTAGCTGCGAAGTTTTTAGACCGGTTCAGACAATGCGGCGGGCTGCAGCGGGGGCGTTTTGGGGAGAGCCCGGGGAGGGGAGGGCAGGGCAGGGCGGCGGGACCGCGCGGGGGCCACCGAAACGCGTGCTCCGAGAGGCTCGTGCAGCTCCCGTGCGCGAGGCCGGGTCCCGCCGCCCGGGGGATTTGTCCCTGTCTAGCCCCCTCCTCTTCCAACACGGAGTCGGGAATCCCCAGCTAATTTGAAGACACTGATGACTTCGTTCCTTTCGCAGCCATTGTTCTTAGCAGCATGCAGGTGTTAAACCTTTGTTCATAAGGTGCCCTTTAAAAAAGACGCACAAAGGTGTCCCCTCCAGCTGAGCCCGGGGGCCCAGAGCATGGAAGGAGTTTACAAAGACCTTTCTTCTGCCTGGAGCCTTGAAAGGAGGGTTGGGGTGGAAATCAAAGCCTCCAGTGCACCTTTGGGTAAATAGTGAATCCTTTGGGTCTTCCCCTCTGGACTCCCGTTTCTTCTCATTTCTAGACTTCTGTGCCCACACACACCCCTCCTCCCCCTTCAACACACACACTAGCCTGGAAGGTTTAGAGGCTGGTGTTGGAGCTCCAGGGATTTAAAGTGCTAATACTGAGATGGACACTTCAGTTTCCTTTTTGTCTTTGACCCTGAACAGTGACTGTTTTGTGTATGTGTGTGTCTTTGTATGCAGCCACAGGTCACCAGGCGAGGGAGCAAGGAGGAGGATAGTTGAAAAACAACTGCAGTTTTGCATACTGCTACCCAGAATTGGACATAGATCAAGAATTTATTGTCACTTAATTTTAGATATGCTCACTGTTGTGCTTTTTTTGTGGGGGGAGGGGTGGAGTAAGAGGGGAGTGGGGGCCCATGCTGCCTTTGACATGGTCACTGTGCACAGCTATGCTACAAATAATGCATCACACTTTTACCATAAACCACAGACTGCTTTGTGGACTTGCCTTGTTTTATACTGGACTGGAGCATTTTATTGCAAAAATTGGGTTCAGTGGAGATCTACAGTCAGTTTTGCAATTGTTCAGTTCAGACCTTTGGGGGAAATTGGAGACTGTTTAAATATTGCTTTTTGCATGCACCGAGCATTTGGTATTTTGCATCTTCTCCAAGTAACTGAGACCTCGAGCAACTGTGCCCGGTTAACCAAAATTCAGTAGGCTATTCAAAGCTGGATTGAAGTCTCAGAAGTCCTACAAGGTTGCACAATAGGATAGTCATCCATTGAAATGAATGAATTCCACAGAGCTGCCACTCTTGTATGAAATATGCACAATCACCCAGCAGTGAGTGTTTTCACTCCTTTTGCTCAACTTCAGTACAGCATTTTAATATTTTTCAAAGACTGGAGATGGTTTTAAGTAAAGGACTTTGCAGCCAGATTCTGCAGAAGCATCTTGCTTTTATTTCTTTGTTTGAAATCAGAGGTGACTCTGGTCTCTGTGCTTTCTCCCTTCAGATTCAAGATACATTTCATTTTGGGCTGACCTTACAGTGTCATTGGCAGACTTGCTCTCTGGCCTAAAACTGTACTTAATCTGCTGGTTTAGTTATTGCAAAGATTGAATCAGCCCCTCACCAATTACAGTGTGGCTGCAAGTGGATTTAAGTGCAGTATCATTGTTCTGCTTGACAGAGGTCATCCCTTTAAGACACAGCAGCTTCTGTTTTCCTGACTTTTTACCAGAGGTGATGTGGGTGACTTCTTACACAAGCATAGTTGTATATATCCTGGGAAGCTCCAAGTGAGTTTTATAAGGCTGCTTCTATGCAGTACCCCAAGATATATATACTGTGGGCTCTTAGCTTACTTCAAGGCTCAGTGAAATCTACACATTGAATCAAGTTCCTTTTGATGTCTTCTTAGAATATACGGTTCATGTTTCCTAGCTCTGTGTTGACCAAAGAAAAAAGTCTGTGTAAAAACAGATCAAATGTAAAGATGCTATTTATTACAGAGAACCGTATAGAGAATTATATAGGACATTATTTGGGGAAAGAGAGATTCCAGGGTCATTTAAACAAAATAGTCAAGCCTGTTTATTGTCTCTTTGTGCCTACTTTTGCTGGGCACATGCAGGAAGGAGCTTTAGGGGGTCTTTAGCTGTATCGTTTTCATGGAAATGCTGGTAGCTACTGTGCAGATTGACATAATTACTATCTTGGCAGAATAGGCACTATTTTTTTTTGCAAATATTATTAATGATGGCCTAATCTTACTGCCTAATCTGAACTGTCACATTATATAACTAAGGCTCCAAATTAAACATTTAAAAGAAACTGGCAACCAGGCTTGTGACTTGATTTTGCACTTGAAGGTGTTGGTTTAAATACCAATCCAAGCCCATAAATGCCTGTTATAGCTACTAATAAAAGTTTGGCTCCTTCCCATTTGGGAAAACATAAGTACTTGTTTTATTTTTTATACTCTGTCCACCATCTTGGAATTTGATCTTTTCTACAAAGAGTATGGCTATATTTTGAAGCTGCCGTGAATATGTTTGATTTTTTTTTTTTTTTAAATTCTATGTCCTTTCAGTTTTTCAACAATGGGGCAGAATAATAGGCTAAAAGTGTTGACCAAAAATCACCTTTTATTTTTTAAAAACGAAACTGCAAACAGGAAGTGCATTATAAATAATCGTACCTCTTTGAGCTCTGCCAACAGTGAGTGCAGTCTGGTGCTTCAGAGCACATCACCCTCGTTATATAATACAGAGTGTTTACGTTAGCCACTGCTGCAGTGCGCTTATTACTCTGAAATTTCTGAGGCTTACCCGGGTTTCTATTGCCTGCAGTCTGGGTGTTAAAGTTGATCCAGCATTTCAGATGCCTAATTGAACAGGCCTTTGAGGTCACTGCTCTTAGGTCATCATTTGACAGTATCAGGGCATGATTTGTGGTCTCTGGAGATGTTGAAGTATTCATTCTTAAATTCTAGGCTATAGTGGCAGCAGCTGTGCTGCTTTCCTGAGATGCCTCATTATGGTTCATTCACAATGTTACTGTTAACTTTGCTTCCCCGGCCTGGTTAGCGCCAGCCCTCTTGAGGTTCTTACTATCCCTATTTGACTCACAGATTTTTTTCTTTTTTGAAGCTTAGAGCGACTTAACTCATGTATTCTTAAATGACAGCCTGTGTCCTTGGATAGGCTTCGGAAGGCCTATAAATCCCCTTAAAATGAATTCAATATTGTCTGTGTATTTGAGTTGAGAATGGGCATTGTCAGCCAGGAGAGAACAGAGCTTTTATCAGATGCTCGTGTGGGATCAGGACCCAAAAAAGGTCATCAGTGTTCTAAATCAACGTCTTCATTTTGTGAAGCGGAGGGAGGCGGCCCTAAGTGCCTTATTCATCTCATCCAGATTATTGGTGGCAGGGCCAGGATTAGAGCCTCAAGGTTGGTGATTTCTAGGACAGCATTTTTCCCACCACGATGCAAAATGAAATAAAAAATGGAAAATGAAAGTATGTTCCAACTAATTCAAAAGCTGTTTAAAAAGCTGAATGATTGTGAACTGATAACATGAAGTGTATTGTTAAGGCATTCCTGCCCTAGATGCCTTCCAGCAAAGCGCAGTCATGCCTGCCCCTCGCTCACCCACACGACAAATAGATTCATCTTACCCACATTCCCAGGCAAATAGGAAAACCACATTCCAAACCCAGGGTCTAGATTCCTGATTTAGTGCAGGTCTTGAAATGGATGAAAGCTTTTCTTTATAACCTCAAAAATTCTCTGTAGTGTTTATATCTGTTAGCTCTATTTCAAAAGATATTGATGGTGCATTTTCCTTTTAAACAACCCCACAATGAGGTAGCATTTCACAGGCTAATTTTGATTCATAAAAAAATCATTGTGTAGCTGGTTCATTGAGTTAGATATCTGTGGAGGGAAGGCTTGCAGAAGAAGCCAGTCTACTTCCCTATTTAAAAAGACTGTGTCGTAGTCCTAGGTCTGCCGCTGGGGACTTGAGTTTTGGCTCATTCTCTGAGCCTCAGTTTCCACATCTGTAAAATGAATGTATTGAATTAAAGAACCATTAGGCAAAGTCAAGATTTTTAATCTGCTAATTGCTAATATGTTGTATAATGCCTATTGATGTGCATTTTTTCTTAAAGGTAAATAAGGTTTTGTCTGTGTCACTAGGCGTGGGTCACTTTCTCTCAGAATTTGCCTTAGTTCTTCTATATACAGAGGCAATTGGGCTAGAGAGAAAAATAATAAAATTTACCATTTGTGTGCTGTATTACATTTTTGCAAAGCACTTTTACCTTCATTTCCTCATAAAATTCTCCCGACCCCATGAGTCAAGGGTCATTTGCCCATTTTACACATCAAGACTTGGAGGCTCAGAGAGGTCAAGTGATTTGTCCAGTGCATCACAGCTGGTAAAAGGTGGGGTTGGTATTGTCTGGGTCTAAGTTTAACACTTTCTGTCATGTCCAAAGCCATGTCTGTGAGAGGGGTCAGCATTCTGTGACTTGGTTGTGCTAGAGGCACCTCTGACAACAGTCTTGTTAATCCTGTCCTAGGTGTTTGATATCAGCTGCTACCAGGAGTCCCTGGCACCATGTTTTTGCCTGTCTGCCCATAGCAACATCAACCAAATCACCGAAATTATCCTGGGTGAGACCAAAGCCTATGTGTTCTTTGAGCGAAGCTATGGGGACATGCATTCCTTTGTCCGTACCTGCAAGAAGCTGAGGGAGGAGGAGGCGGCCAGACTGTTCTACCAGATCGCCTCGGCTGTGGCCCACTGCCACGACGGGGGGCTGGTGCTGAGGGACCTCAAGCTGCGGAAATTCATCTTTAAGGACGAAGAGAGGTAAGGCCCATTCCTGTCCAGACCTGTGTGCTGTGATAGGCTGCTCTTACCAGCTTGCTTGAAAGGCTGGAATGAACATTTTTTGCTGCCTGTTGTCCAGGTGATGGGAAGGAAACTTAGGAGGACAGAGGAAGGTGAATATTGCAATTTTTAAGTGCCATTAGAAGACAAATAGCCACTACTCTAAAGGTATCACCAAATGCTCAAAGAACAGGTACCGGGATATTCTGTGACCCTGTGAATAGTTTGGTCTCATGAACTCTGAAGGTGACTGCAAACCTATGTGGCATTTTCAATGTCAATAAAGGTAGGATTTTGAAAATTCTACCTTCAGGATACTCTGTCTAGAATTAGTCATTTATAATTCATATTAGCTAGGCTAACTAAAAAAAGAGAAAAAACCAAATAACAAAAATCGAAAATGAAAGAGGAGACAACTGATAGCACAGAAATAAAAAGAATCATTACAGACTATTACCAACAACTACACACCAAAATATTTGAAAACCTTGAGGAAATGGATAAATTTTTGGACACATAAAAACTACCAAGACTGGGGCCGGCCCGGTGGCGCACTGCTATAGTGCGCCGCTTGGGAAGCGCGGCGGCGCTCCCGCCCGAGGGTTCGGATCCCACATACAGACCGGTTCCCGCTCACTGGCTGAGCGAGGCACTGGAGCAACACCGAGGGTTGCGATCCCGTTGCCGGTCCCCGGTCCGGTACGGGGGCAACACTGAGGGTTGCGATCCGTTGCCGGACACGGAAAAAGACAAAAAAAAAAAAAAAAATTCATTCATTCATTCAGTCAGTTATTCAATAGCTATTTTCTAAGCATATACTATTATGTATTAATCACAATTTTCAGTACTATGAATATCGAGATGAATTAGATAGCAGACTTATAAAGGAAGTGTTACAGGCCCAAAATAGAGGTATGCACTAGGTCATGTGATGGGGATGCCCGTTCTGACTAGGACTTGGAGAGTCAAGAAAGATTTTATAGGAGAGGCGATTTTGAAGCCAAGACTTGACAGGTGACTGTATTACAGGCAATGTGGGAAAGACTGGCATTCCAGGTGAGGAAACTGCCAGTGAAAATGCGTGGTACTGGCAAATTCTTGGTTATTTTAGGAAACAGCTGGACAGGATGCTGGTCATCTGGGTTCTAGTCACGGTTCTGCCGTTAACGCATTACATTCTACTTAGCAAACCCCGCTGGGGCCCTGCTTTCTCTCCCAGCTGACTTTGACTATAAAAACTCTTATGAGGCACTTTTTTCATTTTAAGAATGTGATTTCTTTAGAGGGATAGAGGCAATGAATTTATTTCATTGCTCACTGTATTTCAAGAATTGTTCAGGAGACTCTACATACATGATGTCGTGGGATTCTCATGATTGCTTTGAGCATCCTCATCCCCTCCTGGGACAGAGGTCAGTGAGGCACAGGATCCATTGTCACAGAGCTCTTAGGGACCTTAGCTAAGTCGGATTACAGGGCTAGTACACTTCATTTATCTGCTTACTCAACACACATTTCTTGAATACCTTCTGTATGTCTGGCACAGATCTTGTAATCAAATTTTTCTGCCTTCCAGTTAGTTTGCCACCTAGCCTATGATTTTTTCAAGCTATTGATTATGGAAATCTGATGGCAGCCACATGAGCAAGATCTAAGGATGTGCGCTTTGGTTTTTTTTCATCTCCGTGGTTTGAACTAATTGAGAAGGTAATGTCTGGGAAACATTTTGGAGTTATTAGAGGAAAAGGGCCTGTTGTTACTTAACCCAAATAGAATAATTTCATGGGTGTCTATAATCCAGCTGAGAATCCAAAGTGCAGAGGGCCTCTGGGCTTCCTAGACCTACAGAGATTGGTTGTTTTTCCATATTCTTACCCACAAGAAAGGATTATAGGCACCTGCGGCAGCTAATATCCTGGTCTCTGATGGTGGATACCTTTACAGCTATTAACAAACTGGAGGAGTAGGAGCTGTTCTGAGGTCTAGAGTGTGGGTGAGTCTTCCTGTCTGTCTTCTTCAGCTCAGGTGCTTCTTCTGCCCTCGGAGCCTGGAAACCCAGGTTCTTATCCTGGTTTTGCCTTTGATATTCTCTGGAATGTTGCACTGGTCTCTGCTCCGCTCCCCCCACCCCCTCCACTGCCGTTTCTCTTCCTCCTGTTGTCATGGCTCTCTAATGTTGTCTCTAAGGACTTTTAAGTGACAACATTCAGGTACGTCCTGCTTGAATATTTTCATTTAGAAGGTGAATATATATCGACCCCCTCGCAGAATACTGACTAAGGGATCTTTCTTACCTATCTGTGTTCCATCTTTCTTGGAGATTTAATAACTGTGCATACAAAAATAACAGGAGGTATTTATTGACCTCTTACTGTAAGGTTACAGTTTAACTTAATCTCTCTGCATATTGAAGAGGTGAGTATTATCATGTCCGTTTTATAGATGAGGACTCTGAAGTGCAGCATGGTGACGTCTCAGAGTTACAGACAGGAAAGAGCAGAAGTAAGGCCATATTCTCTAGTAGGTCAGCTCTCAGGAAATTCATTTGCCTTCCAGAGGGCGTGAGGACAAATGCCCTCTCTCAGGGGGGTCTGCGTTTTCAAGCATCATCTTTTTATTTATTTTTGAATTTTTTAAATTTATTGATATACAATGTAGTTGGTTTTCGCCTCCTTACAGAGGAATTTTCAGGCATCTGTGAGTGTAAGGCTAGCATCCCCACAGTAAATACAGATTTAGGAAGTAAGGCGGGGTAGGGTGGATGTTCCCAAGTCACAGAACACTGGAGCAGGAGTGCACCCCAGAGGTTCCAGGGGGTCCTAGCCTCAGCCCTCTCGTTTGGCTGCCAGGAGGCAGGGCTCCAGAGGCACGAGCCCTTGACCCAGTGTGTGCATGGTTAGCTGGAAGCATGCAGCAGGACAGGTCAGGCCTTACGGTCAGTGTTCAGGGCTCTCACTCCCAGGCCTTGCTTCTCCCTTATGAGAAAATGTGTGAGAGTGCCGAGGTCATGTTGTGGCAGAGCCAGAATCCCTGATGTCTTGGGGCCCAGGGAAGGTGCAAGAAGCTTCCAGCCTAAGGACTGTGGTCTCTGGCATTTGGCCTGGAGTTGTTTGATCTTTGTGAAAGAGCATGACCCATTCCAGAGAGAACCAGAAAGGAGTATCCAATGTGAATGGGAAACCCAAACAACTCACTGGGGCAAACATGTCAAAGTGAAATGCTTATTAATTTTAAAGAGCATTTTCCAAATTAAAAAGAAGAGGTAAGGGACTGCTAGGCAGCTGGCTGGTCATCATCAAGTTACCTAGGGCCACACAGCTCTGCTGCCTCAGCGATAGCTCCAGGCTTGTTACAGCCCCGTGGGGCCCTCGGGGAGAATATCGACTCTCCCATCTGACTGGTGAGGTTACTGGGCTGCACGGGGGCTAAGCAACCTTGCTCAAAGTCACACAGCCAGTCTGCAGATGCAGCTAACTTGGAAATCCTGTTGTTTCACTCCGGAGCTCTTTGTCCACCCCATGCCACGCTGAGGTCCCAGTGGGCTTGCTGTTCCAGAACATGACAAGTGTCTATGTCTGGGCAGCTCTGAGAAGAATGCTTCTGTTTTCGAGGATGTTCCAAATGTTCTCATCAGAAGCTGATAGGAACTCTTTTCTTTCACCCAACTTTTTCACCCAAATTTTTGTGAGAGGGAAACAGTGCCTAATTGCTTTTTTTCTTCTGGTTTTGTTTTTTAACCTCTTGGTTCTAGAATGTGAGACTTGTGTTTTGTCATTCAACATGTTTCTTCTTCTCTGCCGCCTGGCAGCATTGAGTTTTGTAGGAAAGTCTCTTATTGGCCTGCATAGGGGCCCACGTGAAGCAGGTCGCCTGCGTTGCCTGAGGGGAATAGTGTGAGGCAGGAGCCAGGGGACCTGGGACCTTACCTGGGTGGGCTGCTAGCGGCCACGCCTCCCATCCCAACTGCCTCACTCTCAGCAGAGCTAACGCTTCCTTCTCTTTCTGCAACATCAAAAGTGTGAGGAAACAACGGGTTAAATTTGCAAGTCCTTTGTAAGGTTGAACTGTGCAGGTTTTGTCTGTTTTTTAACCCTTTATGCATTGGCCCCATAAGGGGAAACAAAAAAGCATAGAAGATGCTTCTGGAAGTACTGCTTTATTAAGCTTCAAATCATTAGACACCGCTTTTGCACATGGGCCTTCTCTCTCTTGGGGACGTGGTTCTTGCTCTCTGATGCTCTGGCCCATGATTGCAGGTGCAGACTGAGCCCCTCCTGGTGATCAGGAGACCTGCCTGCAGGCTAACTCCTCATGCACAGACTTTAGGTTGTGCACCACGTGTGACTTTGCACCCACGGCCGTCCGTGGAAACAGTCTTAGTGGAACCGTCAGTGTCTTAAGTCCTGTACCCAGCAGGTAGCTTTGCAAACATTACACACAGATGACACCCAATGCTGTGTTCGGACATGATGCCAGTGTTCTGCTGCTGTGTTGAGTTGACAGAAGCTCAGATTCTTCTGCCTCTGCTTTACTTTGATTTGGGTTCTAGATTCAAATCTGGATCTACCACTTGTTAACTACCTGATCTTGGATAAGTCATTTAATGTTCTGAGCTGCAGTTTCTTCAAAGCAGAAGTAATAATAACATTCCTGTAGGGTGCTTATGAGGGTTGAATGAGATGATTCTGTGATTCACAGGGTAGGGCAGGCACTCATTAAATGACAGCTGTGCTTAGAGTCATTGATAAAACAGTACCATCCTAGGTGAGCAGTTCCCAGGACTCAGGGTGTTTATGAAGAATGAAGGTGATCTCTTTGGCAGCCTTTTCTGTGAAGAGGGGCAGCCTTGTAATGTAGGGGTTCTAATTTAGGTCACACCCTCCTCTTTTTTTTCTTTTGTTTAACTATAATCACTAAATCAGTGCTAAGAGGGTGACCAGCAGGTCAAGTGCATCTGATGTGGAAACCGAAAGTCAGAAAGGCTAGAAGGTTGACCAGATGTATGCAGGAGAAGGCCACGAGCTTACCCAGGGCATGAAGATCCCACCCACCAAGCCTGGACTGTCCACTGTGTCGCAGCCCCATACTGCTGCTCCTCTTCATTTCCCGGGATGTTTCTGCAGGGCAGAGCCTCAGTTCTTTTGTTTGCACTGTTGAAAGAGAAAAACCTCAGGACCCACAGGTGTTAAGCAACATTTTAAGGAAGTTAATCTCCAGCCTCAACTGGACTCACCCTGGATGTACCCTTTGCGTCTCCAGTTCTTATAGTAAAATCTGAGATGGTGTGTGTGAATCGTAGAGGACAGAGTGCAGGTTGGGGCCCTGAATCTGACAGAAGATAGCACCCAAATCCCCAAAGGCTATGCTCCATCCCCCCCCAGCCTACTTTTCCCTGCTGTGGCATTGGGGGGACCCGCCTGATCTGCCTGTTCTTAGAGGCTGTGTCTTTCAATTCGAACCTTAAAGGAAGGTCTGAGCTTGCAGGAAGGCCTGTTACTTCCATGTAGAGTCAGACTCCCTATCTGAATTCCAATCCCTGCTCTTACACTTATTAGGAAACTTAACCTTGACAAGTTACCCAACTTCTGTGCTCAGATTGCCTCATCTGTGAAGTGGTCATGACAAGAAAACTTTCCTCAAATAATTAAATGAATTAACACAGTTAAACCCAATGTTTGGCACATAATCAAGCAAGTGGCAGCTCCTGCTGAGCCTAGCCTCCTCTGCACGTCATGTCTCTTGTGGTCACACGAGACCAGTTCCCCGACTAACTCAGAATGCAAACAGCCCTGTAAGCTGGTGCACCCTTGGGCTGCCTAGAGAAAGTGGGAGGGGTATTGTTCCTACTGCAATTTCTGTTTGGTTTGGCCCAGCCGGATTTCTCCCTTGGGACAAATCTTCTTGTCACTGCCCCCATCCCGGCTTTCTGTCCCCAGTCTCAGTTAAGTGTTGACATTTCTCTGCCCAGAAATACCCCATGTGAACGAGAAACATGCCTTGTTACATGTTTCTTCTTTGGTTAGAAGATTTTTATCTCTTGACGTGGCAGGTTTCATTTCCTCTGCTTTGTGGAAGCCGATCAATGCCTGCTTGAGCAGGATGGAAGCTGGGACCCTTTGCAGGAACTCAGTGGCCCTGGGGTGTCCGATGTAATGAGTACCACCTGCCCAGTTGTGCAGACTGGCACCTCCTTGTTGGGTGGAGGCCTTTTCCCTCCCCCACAGGGGATGTCAGGGCTATCTTTCTCACGTGTTGGTATCTGTTTTGGCTCCTCTAGATCTTCAAGTAGCTCCTGCCTCTGTGGAGGTTTCAATATCTAACAAAGTACAGAAAGCAGGCATTGGAGCCCAGGAGACCAGACTCAGCTTTTCCTTCATTAATAGCTATGTACATTTTCCAAGTTGTAGGCTCCTTATTTTTTCAGACAGAACCTTACCTTACTTTTTGCCTTAAGCAGATAAAGAAAGCTCCTGGAATTCTCTTATTTTATTGACCCCTTTCTGTACCTGAGGCGCTGCCAACCCTTAAGAAGGCGGGCCTACCCCTTCCTGCTCCCCGGTGGGTGGGTAGTCCCCCTTCCACAGCGCCTCCTCTTCTCTATCGCAACTGATCTGCTCTGTTCTAATGGTTCATGTTGTATCTCTAGGCTGTCCTTGACCCCTTCTGTACTGGGAGATTCCCAGGGACAGAGGCTGTCTCACGTTCACTGCTTCTGCATCATAGTGGGCGTTGCTGTTTGTTGAGTGAATAAAAATCTCCTTTATTGGGTAGGAGCAGCTCAGATTCAATTCTAACAATAGGAAGAAAGAGGTGAGGACAAGGAGACGTCATTAGCATGTAGGTCATAGCCTAGAAGAGGAGCCCACCCAACATATGAATCCCTCATGGAGACACCTTTTCTTTTTTTTTTTTTTTGTTTTTTGTCTTTTTCCGTGTCCGGCAACGGATCGCAACCCTCAGTGTTGCCCCCGTACCGGGGGACCGGCAACGGGATTGCAACCCTCGGGGTTGCTCCCGCACTTCGCTCAGCCAGTGAGCGGGAACCAGTCTGTATGTGGGATCCGAACCCTCGGCGGGAGCGCCGCCGCGCTTCCCAAGCGGCGCACCATCCAGTGCGCCACCGGGCCGGCCCATTTTTTTTGTTCTTTTTGAGACCGGCCGCACCACGCTCAGCCAATGAGCGCACTGGTCATCCCTATATAGGATCCGAACCCGCGGCGGGAGCGCTGCCATGCTCCCAGCGCTGCACCCTCCTGAGTGCGCCACGGGCTCGGCCCAGAGACACCTTTTCAAGGACAGCGATTTTCAAAATTCCACATCAAGTGAGAAATTAACTCATCATTCCCATTTTGATTTAATGATTTATGCAAAGTGACATATATTTAAGACACTGATTTTAGTGTCAATGGCAGGCTGTAATTTTATTTATAAAGGGCTTTTAAATCACAATTACAGAGGAGAGAGCTTGAGCTTCCTTGGGGTTCTATGTTTAGAAGTATTGTAAATGATAGGCGTTCTTCAGCAGGGTCTCTGACTGGGCTGTTTACTACTTGTATTTAGTTAATTCTCTCATGGGCTAGTCTGGGGCCTACCAAGTGGAAGACACAGTAGTAAGATTTCTGATTCTTCCACATAGTTCTGTGGTCTTGGCTTACCTTCCTGAAGTTGATTAGTGATAATGTGTGCAAAGTACCCAGAACGGTACCCGGTACATTGCAGGGATTTAGAAACACACCTATCATTACTGCTATCGACTGTCATCTGACGGCTTTGAGCCTCATAACCTAACAACCTGGATATTCATTTATTCATTCAGCAAATATTTATTGAACACCTATTATGTGTCAGGCACTCTTCTAGATGCTGTGGGTACTGCAGTGCCAGATGAGACAGAAACTCTGCTCTCATGAGACTTACATTTCTTTTCTTTTCTTTTTTTTCTTTTTTTTTTTTTTTTTGTCTTTTTCGTGACCGGTAAGGGGATCGCAACCCTTGGTGTGGTGTCGCCCACACCGCGCTCAGCCAGCGAGCACACCGGCCATTCCTATATAGGATCCGAACCTGCGGCGGGAGCGTCGCTGCGCTCCCAGTGCTGCACTCTCCCGAGTGCTCCACGGGCTCAGCCCAAGACTTACATTTCAATGAAATCATATCTAGGGTCTACCATGTACTAGGCCCTGTTCTAGCTACACTGCTTTAATTAACTAATTTAATTCTAATTAGCTACTATATTTAAGTTAACTAATTTAAACCCAGTCAGTTAGGGACTCTTATTATCTCTGTTGTAGAGATGAAAATGTTGAGCCCCAGGATCTTGTTGCTAATCAGTGGCAGACTTGGGGTTTATGCCACGACTGTCTACAGCCTAGGCTCTCAAATACTAGGTTGGCTTCAGGAGAATGACACCAGGCAAAATACTACCTCTGTGTCCAACCCTTGGAAAGAATTTTCTCATGCATTTGGGCAACACGTGTGCACCCAGAGCACCTGACCAGCGAGAGGCCAAGTGGAGCTCAGTACTCAGTTTTCCTGAGCAGTCATGGCAGTCGTTGACTGGGCCACCAGTTAACCAACCCCATGGGTTATCCCAATATGTCCTGTTGTTCTATTTTATGGGGTGGGTTTTGTTTCCCCCACAGAACTCTTAGATGGGATACATTTATCTTTCTATTCCCCATGCCTAGCAAAGGACTTAGCACTGTAAGTACGTAGTGAATATGTGACAGCGGATGAAATGGATGTATGAATAGCCTCCTATGCCCTAAGGCATAAATATTGTAAGAAGAATCCCCTAGCTGTGTTGAAGGTGGAAGGCAGTGGATGGAAACACATTTTAAATGTCCTTTGCTCGGCATTCTTGGGAGTTCCTCTAAATGATGGAACAGAGTCCAGCCTATTTGAAATTTCTTTGGAATTATACATTGAAATTCTTAAGTAGAATCATGCCTAGGTGCCCTGAACTCCAGACAGGATGTTGGAGCCGGGGGATCTCAGACTTGGGAGTCCCCCTGTCTTGCAAACATGTATTAAGCACCTATCATATCCTAACTCGGGCATTAGTGGTATAAGAATCAGTACAAGAGAGTCCTTACCTACTGGAAGAGACAGTGTAATAGTTTTTTGAAGATTCCAGTGGAATATGGTGTGGAGAATGAATCCATCAGGAAGGTTCTGGGCTCCTGCATGGGGCTGATGAGTGCCGTAGGGAAGGGGAGGGTCCAAAAAGCATAAGCAAAGCCCTGACTCACAGAGGCACCGTGCGTGGGGAGGGAAATGTGGGAGGGCACAGATGAGGAACGCAGAGGTCTAGGGTTTTGGATACATGACCCTGACCTCGAACTTGACCTGAAGTCCAGGGAGAGCCACTGAAGGGTTTTTCTGTAAGGCAAGTACAGGGCCAGGTTTTTGGTTCTGGATGCGCACGTGAAGGTTGGACCTCGGATGGTGAGACCAGAAGCTGGGCATCAACTTCAGGGTGATGCGGCTTGAGCTGGGACCGTGGCAGTGGGATTGAAGGCATGGAGTGGGTACGTGGGGGATTTAAGCTCCACCCTTTTAGCTTTACAGATAAAGAAAACCAGAGGGGAAGGTACTTACTCAGGGTCCCAAACATGTTAGTGGCCCAACCAGGAGCAGAACCCAGGTTTTCTGACTCTGGGCTTGTTCTGTATATGCCTGAGCCATCTGTGGGGAGCCCCTGTTTAGGGCTCTCTGCCAAGTGGAGCATCCCCATCTGGTCTGGCCCAATGTGTATGGACAGATGTGCCCACAGCACTCCCTGAGCCCTGCTCCTGCCTCACCACTGGGGCATGGATAGGAACATTCTAGATCCTGAATCAGTCTAAGCAGCACCTCTGAATTCTCCTGGCCAGCACTGAGCCTGCAGAAGCTTTTCTGAGAGGCGAGTCCATTGATCTGGGAGAGAAGCACTCCTTTGGGAGCCATATCTAAATGCAGGGAGCTAGCAGCAAATGGAGTATTGATGAGGAATTCCAATCAGCATCAGCGTGGAGTTGTCTTTCTCGGGTTTCCCTGGCTGTTCCTATGGTGACAGGACGTACTTCCTCTGTGAAGCCCCTGCGGCCTGCAGACTGCACTGGTGTAGTGTCTTCCTGAGGGAGCAGGAAGGCGTTCCAAGCAAACGGCTTCCCCTATTTGTCCAGTGGCCATGGCAAGCGGGGGTGCGAATGTGCCTGCATGCTGACAATGCAGGGGCTCCATCGTGGCTGGCAGCAGGTGCTGCAGAAAACACCTGGGTGTTTGAGCCAGATTGGATTTCTCATCCCAACTGTGCTATTTCTTAGCAAGTTCCTTCATCTTTCTCAGCTGCAGTGGTCGTTGCGGGAACACCCGCCTCCCAGACTGCGTGGTGTTCTGAGGGAGTGGAAGGCTTGTTTCACCTCCCAGAACTAACTAGCTCCCTCCCTATAGACTGCCCCCCTGCTCCCTGGCATGTTCCCCTTGCTGGCTTTCCTGCTGCTCTCCCTGCTAATTTGTGAACCACTTGAGGTAGGAGTTGGTTCAATTCACTGAATCCATAGGACCTGGTGCAGAGGTTGCTCTCAGAGGTGACTGTTGGAAAAATCTACGCATGTATGAAACAGAGAACTAAAGGAGTGACAGTTATTTGGCATAGTTTAGTGGCCTGTTGGGTTCCAGCGGGGGCTGCCATCAGCAGGATGCTGCTGGACAGTTCTTCCCTGCGCCCCCTTGAGCAATCGCCCCAGGTGGGATTCTTGCCTGCATAACTGGACTGGCTGCCAAGGGAATTTTTTCAGTAACAGGCAGAGAGGGGCCAGACTTGGCTTGCAGCTGACCTTTCTTGCTTGACTCTTAGCCTGCCTGGAACCCCTCCTCTCCTTCCCTCCCAACCCTGCAACCAGGCGACCTTCAATGACTTCTCTGGGTTTCACTGACTTAAGGCCACTGGACTTCCCATCCTTGCCAGGCCCACTTTGTCTGGCTGAACTCCCAGCTCCGCCTCACCCGGCCCACCCTGGCCCACCCTGGCCTGCTCTCTTCCTGCCAAGAGCCCAGGGTGATGCTTAAAGATTTAAAAGCAAAGCAGAAGTTGCTTGTGGAAGCCATTTCTAATATTGTTGAGAGCGCACTAAACTTGGAGGTGAAAAAGCTGGGTTTGAATCCCAACTCTGACACTCATTTGCTAGGTGGACGTGGACAAGTCACATCCATTTTCTGTACCTCAGTTTCTTCATCTAGGAAATGGGCAGGTCCAGCCACCTCTGTCTACCTGAGCTATAGCAATTAGATGACCTATGTGATGGTTTTGTGTGTGATCTGGTGCTCCTTATCCCGGCACTGACTTTGTCTCCGTCACCTCAGGGTCTCCCTTCTAAAGTGTCTCTTTCTTTGACACTAAGTAAGTCTGTGATTTTGGTGCCAGGATGTATTTTGGAGAGGGCAATGGCATTAAAATCCTCTTGACATAGATTCAGATCTCAGCTTTTTCAGTTACCCTAGGTATGGCCTAGGACATTTAACTCTGTGCCTCAGTTTCCCTAGTTAGAAAGTATGCACAGATGGTGGTACTTGTCTTTCATTTCTGTTATGTGAAATTGAGATGTAGGCTGTAAAAATCCTAGTGTCTAGTAGATGCTTAATACATAATTGCTATTATTGTTACTTTAATTATTATCATTTTTATTAGGATGTCATACAGAAAGTGTTGTAATCGCTATAGCTCAAGAATTAAAGGCAACTTTAAAATCAGAGTCTGAAGCTAGAAGCTTCAGGCCGTGTGGCTGTTTGTTCTTATTTATGGAAGGGAAACTGAGGGAGACAGAACTGGTGGTCACACTGCTAGTTGGGCCGTGGGAGCTTGCAAGCCTGTGCTGAGAGTGGGTGGGGGGATCAGGGCTTTCAGGGATGGCCCGTGCTGCTCCACAGATGCTGGGAGAGGAACTGCATACTGCTGGTTCTGGCGTCCTTACCTGGCACTGGGATCTGGTGACACAAGGCCTGGCACTGGGCTGGGCCGTCACTGAGTACACAGGCTGCCCATGTGTAAGCCTTGTTCATTCAGCAGGTTGAAAGCAAAGCAGGCTGTTCCCTTCCTGTGCCAGGGACAGATTGCAAAAGGCATGCAGGAATCCAGTCTCTTTGGCTAAATCGATTTGCCCCAGGCTCGTGGCTTGCAGGGAGTTTCTCCCCCTGAGAAGTTTCAGGAGATAAGCACTGACATTTACAGCTTTCCATTCACAAAAATTGCCACCCCATTCCCTGCTTGTCACTTATCTTTATTCTTTATGGACCATATACCACCACCTCCATGAAGCCCATCCTGATTACCTTAGTCAGGACTGAATGAAGTGAGGGGACTGAGCTGGGCCCATGGGGGGTGGGTGAAGAACATTCCAGGCAGGGGAAGAGCAGCACAAAGGCCCCTGGAGGCAACAAGGTCACAAGTCACACCCACTTCCATTCTGCTGGGGCTTGTATCTGTGCCCGCTCACCTGGTTTCCCCACTAGGGTCTGGGATTGAGGATGGGGGGCCTCATTTTAATAACAAGATCGGTACTTACAGTCACCACCATTTGTATGGATCTGCCTTGCTGGGCTCTTCAGGAGATACTGTTCTTGCATTATTTCATTTAATCCTCCAAAAACCCAAGCAGACAGGTGCTCCTTGTCATGTCTGCATTCCCAGAGCCTCGTTTGGTAACTCAAGCAGAGTAAATACTCAATAAATGTCTTTTAAATGCCTGAGTGGTTAGTAGGGCATTTGAATTATTAGGTATACAGAGGCTCCGTTGATTTTTATGGAAGTCATCTCCTTTGCCTGGAAAATTCCTGATCCCCAGACTGTTTTAAAGGACATTAGAAGTTGAAAGACCATTCATTCATTTCTGCTCCTGTTTCTGACATGTGCCAGTGCCCCGCTAGGCACTCTCCATACACAGTCTTGAGAGATGTGGGTGGCAGCCCCATTTCCCAGGGGAGGAGGCCAAGGCCAGAGACCTTCAGCAGCTCCCCTGCAGTTGCAGAGCAAGCCCATGGGACAAGAGCTGGAATCCAACCCGGCCTGTCCCAATTCCCTCTGCTACCCCAATGTGGCGTGCACCCTGAAAAGTCCTTGTTTAAAGACATAATCTAGATGAGGTGCCTTGACCCTTGCCTACAAATGATGTAGCAAGTCCAGGATGTTCTGAGGAGGAGGCAAGGTCACAAGAAGCCCTGCCAGTGCTGCATTTCCCACTCCTGTCTTTTTCCAGCTTCTCGTTGCCTCCCCGTCTCCTCCTATGAAGAAGGAGCGGGCTCCTGCCTCAAAGCCGGCTCTCCCTGGCCCCAGGTACACACGTGCTGCCCACTTTGATGGAGGCCAGTCGACCTACTGACCCTGGTTTGCCAGGCCAGTTGCTGGGGTAGGTGGGGACAGGCCTGAGAAGGGCAAGCACCAGCCAATGACCAGCCTCGCCAGCCACAGGCGCTCGCTCATCCTCTCTGAGCATTAGACTCATCGGCCATAAAAAGGAGTCATATACCTGTCTTGGAAATTTATCTCATAAACTTTAAAGAGGACATATATGAAAATGCTTAGCATGCATTAGGGACATAGGTATTTGACATTTGGTACTTAGTAAGTTTCAAGGCCAGAAATTGAACCCATGTCTCCATGACTTCAGGACACTGCTTTGTTCTCTGAACTGGTCTGGTTTCTGTAGTTGCCCCCCACACCCCACCCACAGCAGCACACCCTGAACCAAATGTGACTTAGCAGACCCAGACCTTCCCCATGAAAGCCCCAGCCTCTACAAGGAGAAAGGAGACCAAAGTGTCGGAAAGATCAGCTCAGGGGCAGCCGAACCTCGGCAGCATGTGGAATGGTCTTTTTATTTTATTCTCAAATTTATTAAGTGTCTTCGTAGCTTCTAAACCCTCATCTTAAGCTGGGGGAGGAGAAAGGTGAACCCCAGGTGGAAGGGGGGGGTATTAAATGACAATATGGGGTCTTAACCATTTTCTAAGGCCCTTGTCTATGACATGGAGTAGGGTTCTAGGAAGAGAGATTGGGGTGCTTTGAATGTGGGGACACTGCTGCCTAGAGGTGGAGGGGAGGGGGTAGGAGAGAGTCAAAATCCAAAGTTGAGACCTGGAAGGGGATAAGAAGGAAAAGTGCTTCAGTTTTGGCTCTGCATGAAGAGCTTGAGGTGGTGAGGTCTGTCTCCTGAAAGGGCTGAGCCAGGAGCAGTTAAAGACCAGAATACATACCTACCTCCCACCCTGACCCCGAGAGGCACCTGGTATCCTCCATAGATCTCTCACTTGACCTCCACTTTACCTTGGCCAGGTAGGCAGAGCTGGGGCCCTTGTTCCTTTCCACATGAGCACATGGAAGCTCTGAGGGTTGACAATGTGACTGTCTCTGTCATTCCTGTATCGAGTCTGCTCTGTGCTAGGTACTTGTGTTGGTGATCAAGGCACAGCAGCAAAAATAAGTATTGTTCTCTATGTACAAAGTGACTTCAACCACATGCCCATGAGCTCCTGGCAGTGTGTAGTATTTCTGATGGTGATGAGGGGTGTGTGAGGGGGGTGCTACTTTATGTAGGATGGACAGGCAAGGCCTCTTTAATAAAGATCATTGGTGCAGAGAACTGCAAACAGTGAGCTGTTTGCATAACTGGGGGAAGAGCCTTCTGGACAGGGGAATAACATGGCAAAGGACCCCAGAAGGACCGTGTCGAAGAAGTGCATTTGAGGGACAGCAAAGAGGCTGGGATAGAAGCAGAGAGTGTGGCTGAAGAGGCAATCGAGCGGCCGTGGTGGTCACTGTGCAGCTATGGCAAAGACATAGGCTTCCACTGCATGGGCTGTAACACCACTGGAGATTTCTGGCAGAGGAACCTGGCCCCAAACCTGCATTCTCTGATCCCAGGGCTCCTGCCGATTCCACTGGACCACCCCTCATCATGCAGATGGGGGCTCATTATTATTATTTTTGCTCCACAGTTGTAATTATTCCCATGGCCACTCTGCTGCCAAGACATTGAAATTGGGGCTGATGAGCCTGGCTTGCTCCTGAAACTAGGCAAGAGCTTTCAGGCGGAGGGTGGGTGGGTGGAGGCTGCTGTTGAAAAAACCCACTTGTACCTGTGGTTCCAGATCCATTTCCTTCCCCTTCTGTCCTCACTGTCCCTTGAGTTTCACCAACTCACCTCCCTCCGGTCTTAGAATATCTAGTAAGGCTGGTGGGTCAGCTCCACCTGCCACCTTAGATTAGAAAAAGCAAAAGGAAGAAAGAGATCTGTTTTTAATCCGCTCAATTCCAGATTAGCACATCTACATCCTTCCTATATTTACAGAACATTAGCTATAGGGGCAGGAGAAGAACATGTGTACTGTAGATAATAGAATATGGGTGAGCAAATAAAAAAGAAAAAGATGTGTTGCTGTATAGTACAGAATCCCAGAATGTTAAAATTGGCAGGGACTTTAAGACCACCTTGTCCAGATGGTTGCACAGCAATCTGAATGTATTGTATATAAACTGTACACTTAAAAAGGGTTAAAATGGTACATTGTATGTTATGCATATTTTACCACAGGAAAATATTTTTAAAAAAACAAAAAGACTGCTTTGTCCAATGCTCTTCTTTAAAGCTGAGAGACAGAGAGGTTGAGTGACTCAGCCACAGCCACACAGCAGGTGGGAGATGGAGCCTGACCTGGAAACTGCCCTCCTAGCTCCTAGCCCAGCACCTTTTCCCGCAACCACACCATTTCCTGCTCATCAGTGGAAATGAGCCCAGGAACTATTGGTCCTTGATCTTTGGAACTCCTGCAGTCCAAATATGAGATCTTGGAATCAACCGAGGACTTCACCAAACCTTTTGCTATAGAGAGCTCCTGCAACTCTCCCCTGGCTAATTTGAGACTGTCTCCCTTCTGTGGCCTTCTTAGTGGCTGTGGTGGTCACCCTGAAAGGCTAAGACTTGCAGGCAGAGGGAGGAAGAGAAGCAGCAGAAGACAGGCTTGAGTCACCAGCCCCATCTTCGGGTTCGGTCCTGTGTAGTTTTCCCAAGCACTTTCCTAGTCTTTGCTCATGTGAGCTTCCTAACCCCTCCGAGCACATGGATGGAGGCTGGATGTTTCCTCTTGAGCTGAAGGGGACAAGTGGTGGGAAGAGCACGGACCTTGGAGGTGTTGTCTGAACCCGAGCTCCAGCTCCCCCACATCCATCGTCACCTTCGCAGTGTCAGTGCAGGGGGGCTGGGATCAACCGAGTGCACGGGCCTGAAAACTACAGTCCCTTCGCAGGGCGGTGCTCCAGCCAGGAGAGTAGGGGGAGGGTTTCAGTTTCAAACCCTGGAAGGCAGTAATTCCTAACTTTCTTCTCCAGAATGGTAGAGCAGGAAAACAGGAATTCTCGGGAAGCATCGAGGCTAAGGAGACAAGGCCTGACCAGGAGCGTAGGGCTGTGCGGGGAGCACAGCTCTCAGTGACTTTCAGTGCAACCTTGAACAAGGCACTGTGACCTGGTCCTGAGTAAATTAGGTATAGTTAATATAAGAATTCAGCTTATTTCCAAAACTGTTTACTGAGCACTTCACTTGTTTTATGCCCAATGGTGACATCGAGCTTTGCTGGGTAGGAATGAAGGCTGGGTTCCAGGACTCAGAGTTGAATGCAGAATGTCTCAACCTCTTTTCCCCAGCACACCCGAGAGAGTCCTACATTCTTACCAGCCACCATGGTAGTCCTTAAATGGCAGGGGAAGACTGGGGACAGGGCGAATAGTTTGAGAAGGACTTGGGCTCCTGATGCTATTCCCACAGACACGTGTGCACACACACACGTGAGCGATCATAATCTCACGGCACAGTCAGGTGCATGGCACAGGCATTAGATGCAGGTAACCTAAGTCACATGATATGTACCAGGTTGAGGACCAGGCTATGAGTATGTGATGGGCAGGACAGAAGACAACTTCAGCAGGAAATCTGGGAAGGAAGATGGGCTGGAAGTGAGGGTGTCAACCTCACGTCAAGGACGAGGAAGGACGAGGTTCTGGGAGCCCTCTCTTGCTCAGACATTCCCTGCTTCTGCCTGTGGCCTAAACAGAGGCAGCTGGTATAGCAGAAAGAGCAACAGGGCTGACTGAGGAAGCTGTGGAAGTAAGTCTTCTCCAACTCCCAGCTAAAAAGGCTCTGGGAAAGTTACTCAAACCCTCTGAGCCTCGATATTCTAGTCTGTTAAGATGGGATAGTAAAATCCTGCGTATCAGCAAAAAGCCCTGTTGTGAGGCCAAAATTCAATTAATGTGAAAGGTCTTAGCAGACTGTGTTGTGCCATACCATGTTAGCCAAAAGTCCGTCGGAAGTTGTGAGCTGATCTGTGTGGGCTTGTCAGCTGATTAGATCTGAGTTAGAATCCTGTGGAGCCCTTTAGTTACAAAAATGTGACTTTGGGAAAATCACATAATTTCTTGTTCCCTCATCATCGAGACAGAGAAAATAATTATGCTATTTATGGTTTGTTTACTAAAGGTTTGCATCCCCCAGTAGACTGTAAGCTTTATGAAAAGACCCTGTCAGTCTTGCTCACCTGTGCGTCTCCGGCCCTGGAATGGTGTCTGGCGACTAGAAGTGTCAGTAAGTGGTCTCTGGCTGGTCAGATGAACGAGTGAATGCATGGGTGGGAGGGTCTTTAGAAACCATGATTACAGCAGGAGCTGCGTTATGATGATGTGCATCCTCTGGAGCTCATGTTTCCTCCCTTTCTTGCAGGACTCGGGTCAAGCTGGAGAGCCTGGAAGATGCCTACATTCTGCGGGGAGACGATGACTCCCTGTCTGACAAGCACGGCTGCCCGGCCTACGTCAGCCCCGAGATCCTGAACACCAGCGGCAGCTACTCGGGCAAAGCGGCCGACGTGTGGAGCCTGGGCGTGATGCTCTACACCATGCTGGTGGGCCGCTACCCTTTCCATGACATTGAGCCCAGTTCTCTCTTCAGCAAGATCCGGCGTGGCCAGTTCAACATTCCAGAGACTCTGTCACCCAAGGCCAAGTGCCTCATCCGAAGCATTCTGCGGCGGGAGCCCTCAGAGCGGCTGACCTCACAGGAGATTCTGGACCATCCTTGGTTTTCTACAGATTTTAGCGTCTCGAATTCAGGATACGGTGCTAAAGATTTGTCTGACCAGCTGGTGCCAGATGTCAACATGGAAGAGAACTTGGACCCTTTCTTTAACTGAGCTGCTCACCCCCCCACAGAGACATAGCAGGTACCAGGAGCGAGAGAGGGCCACGGGAAGTTCCTCCAGGGAACACAGATTGCCTGGCGGGGTAGCAGGAAAGACACTCAGACTCACACGTTTCTTGGTTCAGAGAAGGCAAACCTTCAAGGAGCTGACTTAACCTGTAGCATGGGGTCAACAGACGTGGGATGAGGGTTGGGGTCAGGTGGATGGGAGCCCCCTGGAGTTTCTCTTCCCTGGGAGACCACCCCTTGCCAGATGGGCCATTTCCACCTACCCCACTTTTTGTTTTGTTCAAAAATAGTTGCAGATTCTGACAGAATTGAAACTCTGCCTCAAACACACATCTTGGCATCGCACTGTTAGCATGAGATCCTGAACACCAGCGGCAGCTACTCGGGCAAAGCGGCCGACGTGTGGAGCCTGGGCGTGATGCTCTACACCATGCTGGTGGGCCGCTACCCTTTCCATGACATTGAGCCCAGTTCTCTCTTCAGCAAGATCCGGCGTGGCCAGTTCAACATTCCAGAGACTCTGTCACCCAAGGCCAAGTGCCTCATCCGAAGCATTCTGCGGCGGGAGCCCTCAGAGCGGCTGACCTCACAGGAGATTCTGGACCATCCTTGGTTTTCTACAGATTTTAGCGTCTCGAATTCAGGATACGGTGCTAAAGATTTGTCTGACCAGCTGGTGCCAGATGTCAACATGGAAGAGAACTTGGACCCTTTCTTTAACTGAGCTGCTCACCCCCCCACAGAGACATAGCAGGTACCAGGAGCGAGAGAGGGCCACGGGAAGTTCCTCCAGGGAACACAGATTGCCTGGCGGGGTAGCAGGAAAGACACTCAGACTCACACGTTTCTTGGTTCAGAGAAGGCAAACCTTCAAGGAGCTGACTTAACCTGTAGCATGGGGTCAACAGACGTGGGATGAGGGTTGGGGTCAGGTGGATGGGAGCCCCCTGGAGTTTCTCTTCCCTGGGAGACCACCCCTTGCCAGATGGGCCATTTCCACCTACCCCACTTTTTGTTTTGTTCAAAAATAGTTGCAGATTCTGACAGAATTGAAACTCTGCCTCAAACACACATCTTGGCATCGCACTGTTAGCATTTAACTTCTTGTTATGATTCAGGGAAGGAACAATTGGCCACCGAGGAATTTAAAAAAAAAAAACAAGCCAACCACCTATTTGATCATTAATGGGGTTCACTTAAAAAAATTTGGTGCACACAGACTGACATGAAACCTGGGTGCTAAACTAAAGGAAAACAAAAGTCCAGTTTGTGTCTTTTAATCGCTCTCTTCAATTCATTTCTTCTAAATAAACTATTTAATATCCTGGTCAGGAAATGACATGTTAATGCTTCGCTCCCTGAAAGGGAAAAAATCTGTCCTTTAACAAGCTCTTCTGTTTTATGTCAATTGGTTTGTGGCAGGAAGCTATTAGAAGTCAAACTTCCAGATGCATTACTGCTATCATAGTTTAAAGGGGAGAAAAAGGGGAAGAGGAAAGGAGAAGAGAAATTCAACCCCTTTTTCAGTTTTTTTCTTTGGGCGATGAGGGTTTGCACTACAGGAACGTCCTCTTTGCGGAGAGGCTGCAGTGCTCGGAGACAGCAGGAAGCTTCTGGAGTCTGATGCTTTTGCAGCACTCTCATCTCCACTAGACATTTTGTCCTCGTTTCATAGGAAACTCGTGAAACGAAGCAGGTTGTCCCACATGTATAAAATACAGGGCAGCTATTTAGTTTTCATTACGAAGGATGATCCTTTTGGCTTGGAAGGCCCTCTAGTTTGGACAAAAACCCTCAGTAAAGACAAGCAGGAAGGATAATAAAGCTGAAAGCTAAGTTGATATAGATAAAAACAGCTCTCTATCCCAATACGCACCTTTGTATTTTCAAGAACTCTTCTATTTATTAAGGAAAATGTCACATTGTGATGTATTAAGCCAGTACTTCAATTACGGGTTGACTTGGGATGACATGTTACATGCTGTAGTTAACATTTATAATTTTTTTTCTTGTTGAGTATTTCTGTCTCTGAAATAACCTTTTATTTGGCTTCTCTAGATAGCTTTATTTGATTTTAAGTGGCAATTTTTTTTTATTATGGCTTTTCTATTGCTGTATGATACAGAACTCTTTTGGCATAAATATTTGTGTTTCCAGTACCTCAGTTGTTTGGATTTTGCTGCCTGTATATGTTTTGTGAAATGGTCATGTTTTTGGGTAGATAACACGTGGACTCTAGTATGTAAATGTTACTTGAATCTGTGCTTCATTATAGTACGTGGCATGTATGTGCAGGCTCTTGGATGCTTTATGCCTGCTCAGCAGGAGCCCTGTCCTCCATGTTCCCAGGAGGGCGGCTTCACCATTCATAATCAGGAGACAAGGCGGCCATGGATTTGCCCTTGATTCTATTTTGATAATGGAAGATATAAAGGACAGAGGTTTTTATTTACATTCTGAAGATGGTGCTGTGTCAAGAAGGACCTTTTTTTCTTCCCTCTCCCCTATTTTTTAAGTACCTTGTAGGAGGAAAGGTTGGTGACATGCACGGTGGAAATCTATGGCCTCTGGTGCTTTGTCCTGTATCTGGTTTAATGTTTTTGTCCTAATCTCTTCAATCAATAAAATTGTGCGTATTTAACTAAAATTCTGGGGTCTGGAAAATGATAATGCTGTTTTTTTGCCAACTATGATTTGTGGCCACCACGCACTAACCAGGAGCTCATTATTTTCATCGGTGTTCACTCTTTCACAGTGAACCACTACAACTATTCATAAAAAGCAAAAGCTACCTTTCATTGTACTTGGGCATGTGTTGGCCAATGTTAATATAATAGTTTGTTGGATTAACCATCACAACAAGGTATGAATTACATTCCTATTAGAGATTAGAGAATAAACCCAGTAAGTTGCATACCTTGTGCAAGGTTAAGCAACCTGAAAGTGATGGGGCCAGAACTGGAACCTCGGTCTGTTTAATCCCAAAGCTTGTTTACCCTTTCTATGATTTAGAGCCCAGCGGTTCTCAGGGAAAGTGTAATAAGAGCTCTGGCTTATTTAGGTGCCAGTAATCCAGGCTTCCCCATGGATTTCCCAGGAGAGGCAGCCTGTGCTGCAAACCTGATTGGAAACCTCCAAGAAAGAGACCACTCAATTCCCAGCAACTAATATCTGCCCCGCAGACCTTCCTTCCATCTGAAATTTATAGACTCAGGACTGGATGGGGTGTGCAAGCGATCCCAACCCTTCGTCCACCTCATTTAACAGAAGTCACGATGGCCCCAAGAGGCTCAGCTACATCCTGAAACACCCCTGATGAATGCAGGCTCAGAAGTGAGTGGTGGGGGAAACACAGAGGATTCACAGAGGTCATGAGATGGGAATGTCAGGTCTGTCAGGAAGTGTCCTAGAAAGGTGCCATTTGCATCAGAGCCCAGAGAGAAAAGGATTTAGGTAATGGGCACATATCAGCCTTTCTAATTTCTCTGCTTTTTTTCTGCCTGTGTTAGAGCAAAGTGGGCCAATTGCTTACTGAATGCCTGCTGGAACTGTGTTCTGTCTGACCTTTGCATGTGTGGTTGCTGGGGGTGGGGGTTGTTGGCACACATACTCCAAGTCTCTATGTAAGGAGCTTCCACCTCGGTGGCAACCCAGATTCAGCAAGTGCTCCCCTACCCCCTCCTTAATGTTTGAAGACTGAGCCAGTGGAAACCTTTTATTTTCTAACCTCTTTGGCGATAGATAACTTCACCCTTCCTACCAGTCTGGAACTGGGGAATGAGGGTAGAATTGTGGGAGGTGGTAAGCCCGGGCTCTGAATCTCTACTTTCTTCTTGGCTGTGAGTGGGCAAATCACTTAACTTTTATAAGGACTATGAGTGTTGTGAGGGTTGACTGAGTTAAAGTATGTCAAGAGTTTAGCCTTGGGCCAGGCTGCAATAGTGATTTACGATTATGGATATGTTAGGAGTCATTGAGCAGAGGTAAGAGGGACCCTCTCCTACTGTGATCAGTTTTATATATGTAGTTCCAATGAGGATTTACACAGAGGAACATAAAAGGTTCTGCTACCATATTTGTTTGAAAACCACTGACCAGATCCAATACTTAAACTTTTTGATAAAGAAACTAAGGTCCAGAGAGGGAAAGACTCAGAAAGGACCAGAGTCATCCAGGGAGTAGGTGGTGGAGGGTCACGGTGTGTGAGAGCTTCATAAGTCAATGGCCTCCACGAAATTCAGGGCTCTTGTTATCAACCTAAGTCTTCCTTTTATAGCCCTAGGTCCTCTGCACTGTGGCCTTCTTCTCTGATCCAGCCCATCCTCTTCGGGAACTAGCTCAGTGACCAGTTTTCAGTGGGTGTCAGATAATAATCTGCAATAATTATGAGTTATTAGTTACACATCAAAGTCTTAAGCAGAGCGTCCTTATTCACTATGGGTGGCTTTTAGTTGCTCCTATTTATACACATCAGATAGTTTGTCCACTGTCCCAACAGCAAACAAGGGCCAGGACATTCAGCTTTGGAGTCTGAGTCCCTCATTGAACCCATGAGTGGCCCTTGTCACGTCTGTGTTATTCTGTGCACTTGAATCCCTGGGTATGTATATGGTCTCACTGCAGGAAACCAGACCTGAAACAAAGACTTGGCTTAAAAGATGAAGGAAGGATCAAGTAGGAACCAACATCTATTTAACCCATACATCAACGCAAAGTGAGCTTCGGGAAGATGAAACAAATTGAAGGGGCACATCAGCTAGTAAATGACAAATCCTGTGTCTGAGCCCAGGTATCCCAACCCCCAAAGCCATTCCACGCTGATCCTTCTCAGCACAGTGTCCTAAATACTAAAGCATGGGAGCTATTACCAGGGGACCCCCTCCCTTCACACACCCATTCTGAGAATGTTTTCTGTAGCTCCCAGACTCAAGGGAATAGAGAGGAATCGAGAATATCACTGAAGCTAAATGAATTTTTCACCTTTCTCTGGACTTAATCACAATTCAGCCAGATTTGGACAAAATCCTTTGAACACCTGACTCTTTCTTCTTTCTTCCCCAAAGAAAAACCCAGGCTGCTAAAGTTTTTAAAGTGTAAGCATTATCTTAGTCTGCGGGGGCTGCTGTAACAAAATACGATCGACTGGGTGGCTTATACAACAACGATTTATTTCTCACAGTTCTGGAGCCTAGGCAGTCCAGGGTCAGGGTGCCGGCAGATTGAGGGTCTGGTGAGCGCCTGCTTCCTGTGTTCAGTGCCCTGTTCTGTCACTGTATTAGTTTGTTTCTGATGCTTATAACAAAATACCTGGAACTGGGTGATTTGTAAGAAAAATGAAACTTACTGCTTACAGTTTGGGAGGCTGGGAAGTCCAGGGAACACATCTGGTAAGAGCCTTGGCAGTGGCTACAGTGACAGCAGAGTATCACATTGCAAAAGGTAGAGCAGAGAAAGCAGAGAGGGAAACCTCCCCACTCACTCTCTGTTTAAAGCCCACCAAACCACGCCCCTGACCACCATTTTTAACCCATTCACTACTGCAAGGTCCTACAATCCAATCACCTCTTCAAGGCTCCACCATTCAATTCCCATAATAGGATTCCCCACCCTCTTAACAGTCACAGCGGGGGCCAGGTTTCTAATACATAAAACTTGGGGGACACAATTCAAGCTTCAGTGAGTTTGGGGGTCATTCAATCTACTACAGTCACTTATTTATTATGTGATCCATCTCTAGTCACTTCACTTGCCAAGTCTCTGTTTTCTCATATATAAAATTGAAACAAAGGGTTATGTGAAGATAACTATTTTCTCGTAAGTTACCATGCTGCATAAACTGTAAGGTAATACACAAATGCTTTTACAAGGACAGATGGTCTCAGCAATATTATAGCTTTTAGCTACTAAAATTCAAGGGCTCATATAGAGGTGAGTTAGCAACAGTAGGCAATTGTCCCTGGGGTTCCCCCTCCCGAGGTGCTGTGATGCACCACTGAGCATATTTCTTCAAGGTCCCCCTATAGCTCCCAATCCAGAATCCAGGCTTTGAGGCCTCAGACAAGGCTGAGATGCAGAGCTTGAGGAAAAGACTAGAGAAGAGAGTCTGGCCCATCAGACTAAGCCTTCCCAGCTCTACTGTCTCTGACCTTAAACTCACAGACCCCTACCCCAGGACGTGCCTGCAAGAACCTTCAAGAAATTGCCCTAGCCCTTCTCTATTCGTTTTGTGTTCTGGGCACTCCTGTCTGCATGTGGACAGAAGGAAAGTAGAGTACCTTTACATTTTCTTCTTTAATGTATTCTTCAATTAAGTCATAGTATCCTGGCATTATGGGCTGAATTGTGTTCACCAGAAAGATATGCTCAACTCCTAACGCTTGTATCTATAAATATGACCTTATATGGAAAATAGGGTCCTTGCAGATGTAATCAAGTTAAGATGAGGTCAAACTTAATTAGGATGGGCCCGATCCGGTATGACTGGTGTCCTTATGAAAAGAGGGGAAGAAATATTGACACACACAGAGGGAAGACAGCATGTGAGGATGCAAGCAGAGATTGGAGTGATGCTGCACAAGCCAAGGAATGTCTGGGGCTACCAGAAGCTGGAAAATGCAGGGACGGATCATCTCCTAGAGGCTTTAGAGGGAGTGGGGCCCTGCCAACACCTTGATTTCAAACTTCTTGCCTCTCCAACTGTGAGTGTATGCATTTCTGCCCAGTTTGTGGTACTCTAGGAACTAATACAACTGGGATTCTCCTGTGATTCTGGGATATTGCTTGACTCTAGGGCTACCAAGAAAAATAAAACGTGGTTTCTGCTCTCAAAAGTTGTGTTTTATACTTATCATGTTCGTAAGCAGAATAGTTTGGGCTGATGCTCCTACCAGTGCTCTTGTGGGGTGATGGGGGGACATCAAGGGAACTCTGAATATCACACTGTCGCCATTGCTTATCAGCCAGAAGTGACCTGCAGCAATGGGTACACACCAGGCACGTGTCATAGCCATATGTGCAGTGGGCATAAGTTAGCCCCTTTATCAGCATGCAAATTCTTTTCACCAGCTCAGCCCTTGTTTCTGGCACAAAACCCTCCTTATTCTTCCTCTTACCTTCTCCCAAGACCATGTGTGACTCTACCTTTAATTACTACTTACTGAATATTCATGAGGCTTTTCTCATAATACTTTTATGGAGTAGAGGTCCTATTTTATGGGCAATCAATAGTGCTGTATGTGTACTTGAACTTCAATTATTACATACTTTGCCACATGTGTTCTGTCCTCAACTGGTTCTCAGCTTACTTTGTAGCTGTCAGAATCTGAGTCACTCCACCATTCTGCCACTTTTTCATCCCTTTTCTTTGTCTGTCTCTCTTTAAGGTCTTTTTGAAACAGATTTATTGAAGTTCCATTGACATTCAATAAACTGCACATACTTACAGCATATGATTTGACAAGCTTGGCATGTGTTTATACCCATGGGACGATTAAATTTTGAATTTGATCTAGTATTCTGCAGCTTTGCTAAATGTACTTATTCTAGTAGCTTTTGGGAGAGTTTGTATTGTTATCTACAGAGATGATCATGTTATCTGCAAATGAACAGTTTTACTTTTTATCAATCTAGGTTTCTTCAATTGCTTTTTCTTGCTTGTTGCACTGTTGAACCTTCAGGACAATGTTGAATAGACGTAGAGCAGATACCATATAGATATATGCTAAATTTCAGTCTGCTCATTCTATCAAATATGGAGAAATGATGTTGTTGGTTTTCTGTTTCCCTCTGCAGTTCTATCAGCTTCTGCTTCATGTATTTTGCAGCTGTGTTATTAAGGTACATAAATGTTTAGGATCTGTTAAGTTCTCTCAGTGAATTGACCCCTTTGTAAATATAAAATGACCTTCTTAATTACTGGCAATAGTCTTTGCTCTAAACCTGACATTGTTTGAAATTAGTCTAGCCACCTGGTTTCTTTTGGTTAGTGCCATCATGATATATCTTTTTTTCTATCAATTTTCTTTTAACCTATTTATATATTTATATTTACAGTGGTTTTCTTATAGGCAGCTTATAGTTTGCTCTTGCTTTTTAAAATCCAATCTGATAATCTCTGCCTTTTAATAACATTTAATGTTATTATTGATATTATTGGGCTCTAATCAACCAATTTGTTCTTTTCCACATCTCTTGTTTTTCTTTTCTCTCTTTCACAACATTCTTTTTGATTAATTGAGCATTTTTTTTTTTATAATTCCATTTTATCTTCTTTGTCGGCTTATCAGCTATAACTGTTTCGTTATTTAGTTCGGCTGTTGCTTTAGGATTTACAGTATACATTGGTGACTTATAACAGTCTACTTTTAGGCGATATTATGCCACTTTACATATTATGTAAGAAACTTAGAACAGTAAACTTCTGTTTTCTCCCATCTTTTGTGCTCTTTTTGTCAAATATTTTATTTCTACGGGTTATAAACCCCACAATGGATTGTTATTGTTTTTACATGTAATCATTGATTATTTTTAATACATTTAAAAGAATATAAACAGACATCTTTATATTTACGGATGCCATTACCATTTTTGATTCTTTTGTGAACCCTAGGAGACCTAGTAGACGTTGTGCTTCCTTATTTGAAATAGGAGATAAAAGATGCAGCCATTTGTATTTTACTTTGAAGATAATGTGCTTGACCATTGGCTCTTTTAAAACTTTGGTGAAGTGGAAAAGCCCTGAATCTTTTAAAGGTTTATTTTCTACCCTCTTAATTAGAGGCATCTTAATGAAGCTAACCAGCCCTTGTTTACCCTTCTTCATTAGCGTAATGTTACCAGTGCAATGGAATAACGTGATGTTCTATAGGATTTCCAGATGGTCCATATCTCTTCAGACTACTCTGAAAGAATGCAGTAGAGTTAACACAGCGCTGAGAAAAATGGTGAGTATATATCGCTGTCCATTCCATGTAAGTGCAAACTGTTCCTGAGCTTATTTCATAATTTAGATAGGAAAGAATACACTTACCAAATCAGTGGCCTCATACCATGTACCTGGGGCCATTTAAATCTGTTTTAGCAATGATATCACATCCAGCAAAGCATGTTGACTGAGGCTAATGGTTGGTTGAGCTCATGGTTGTCTGCAAGCATCGCTGAGGATACATCTTGTTTCTGCAGGAAGCAAATGCCTAAATTTAATGAAAATGTGAATCATTCCTTTATCCTTTACATTCGTTTGGGTGACACTAATTACCACCATCTGCCTGAGGATGCGATGTTGGTTTTTGTTTACTTTCTTGACTGGGGGTGGAGTAGGTGGATAATCAATTTCAGAGCCTTTTATTTGGGCTTCTCTACTCTGCTGGCTGTTACTCCACAAGTCAAGGACCCCATGTGGGGGTTATTATAACTGCTAAGTATGTCAAATCCAATTACACATTTTGGGAAATGACCATTCAGTATGTCTACAGAGAGGTGGAGTAGGTGGATAATCAATTTCAGAGCCTTTTATTTGGGCTTCTCTACTCTGCTGGCTCTTACTCCACAAGTCAAGGACCCGATGTGGGGGTTATTATAACTGCTAAGTATGTCAAATCCAATTACACATTTTGGGAAATGACCATTCAGTATGTCTACAGAGACTGTGGACCCAATTTGAGCTGGACTTTGGCAAGGATTCATTATGACTTGGCTCCCATATGTTTCCACTTGAATGAGAGCCATGATGACACGTGGTTTTCTGAGTATCAGTGTCAGTCCTTCCCTGTGTCCAGAGGTCCTTAACATGTCTAAATATTCCTGTTTGCTCAATGTTACTCACCAAATAAATGGCTATAGTTCCACTTGGGGAAGGACTAAGGAATCATCATAGTATATACTTGTGGTGGTGTTCAGAGTTCTTTCTCCCGAGGATTCAGCTACCTTTAATGTTAATGGGTCTGCATAGAAAAACATACTAAAATACAGAAACTGGGCAAAATTTTATTGGAGTCATTTTATGGCCTCCGTCTCTCCTGCTCATCACTCTTACTTTCTTTTTACTGTCTTGCAGACATCTTGGTAATCGTGGCCTCTTGGGTTTTGACAATTAGTTACCAGAACCTTACCTCTATAGCTTCGGGTGCCATGTTGCCTGTTGCTATCTGCAAGTTAACCCCATAATAATCTCTTGTCCTCAGCTGTGACCTCTAGAAAAGAGCTACCATGATCCTAGTGATGCCTGTCACCAGCACATTACAGTACCAGATATCTCTGGTACATCAGTGCACTCCTGATGGTCTGGGTGGCCTTTGAGCCACCATGAAATATAATTCCCCTGTGAATCTCCTGGCCTCACGTAATACATCCACTACAGCATGCATGTTCCCTGAGGCTTTAATCCATTTATCTATTGTTTGCCAACATAATTTAGGCATTTCAGCTGGGCTCAGTGTTGGCCACTGCTTTCTCCAGATTTCTAGAAACCACCCTAACAGCGTGTTTGCACCATCCCCTAGAATTCTTGTTGGGCTGTGTGACAGTTTTCTATGTTGCTGTGACAAATTATCACAAATAGTGTAGGTTAGAAGTCAAACATAAGTCTCTCTGAGTTAAAACCAAGGTGTTAGCAGGGACACCTTCTTCTCTAAAGGCCCTAGGGAAGAGAATCCATTTCTTAGCCTTTTCCAGCTTTTAGAGGCCAATTGCATTCATTAGCTTCTCTCCTCCAGCAACACAGCATCTATCTGATCCTGTTTCTGTTATTGTATCTCTTTCTCTGGCTCCTCTAAAGCCTCCCTGTTCTACTTTTAAAAGCCTTGTGATTATTCTGGACCCACCTAAATAATCTAGGATAATCTGAATAGTTTAAAGTCAGCTTATTAGTAGCACTAATTCCTTCTGCAACATTAATTCCTTTTTTGCCATGTTTCTCAGGTGCTAGGGATTAGGACTTGGACATCTTGGGGGATAGAGCCACTATTCTTCCTGCCACAGATGGTAAATCCTATATCCAAGGTGAGTGTTCCCAAGTCAATAAATTTTCCCTTATCCTAGTCCCCTTGATCAGGAATCTTTAAAATATCGAACCACAAATAGCTGCTGGTTCCCATGAACACATGCTAGCTGATGGCTGTAGTTATTTTGAAGTGTAGTTCCTTTCCTCTCTGATCGGAAGCTATATGGAGCCATGATAACACTGCAGGTTTTCAGTATCCATGTCAACGTTGCCCTGTGTCCGAAGGTCCTTGATATCTAGGTTTTTCTGTGTCCCCAGTGTACGGTTACCCAGGTAAATGGCTGCAGTTCCTTAGGTGGAAGGAACTATCTGTGCCCTACCTACCACCTGGTATGAGGTCCTCATGCCAGTTGAGTGGTGAGTGATCTGGTCCCCATTCTGGGACTGGATCTTACCACCTGCTTTTCTGGATCATCCTACTTCTGGTATCACTGTCAGCTGGGCCTTTTCCAAGCAGAAGTTAAGTTGGAACCACATGTTCAGGAGGTCTGGTGGAGAGAGATACCTGTGAAAGGAAACCAAAGAAGCAGGGATGCGTAGAAGGAGCCATCAGGCTTTGATGCAGAGCTGATGAAGTCTCTCTCAGCCCAACAGGGAGCTTGACAGCAAATACTGCCCATTAGAGGGTAGGGCCTTGTACCATCACCATGCTCAGTCATTGGCTGGGCCAGTCTAGCCTCAGCTCTAAAGCTGAGATGGACCTGAAACAGTTGACCACTGGAGCCGGCCAACTAGTCACAGTCAAAATATCCTTTCTTGAAGGAGGATCTGAGCAACACCGTCCTGGGTCCACCACCTTGATCCATACCATTTGTGGGGTAGGTCAAAGCAGATTATTCTTAGGAGAATGTAAATTTCACCCTGAAGATTTGGTTTCCAAATTTAAAAATGTCCTGATCACTTCTTCTGCATGAGACTGGTATGAGGGATGGCTGATGTTCTGAAGGAGCTTATGAGCTAGTTGAAGAGACACAGGTTTAAGGCATTACATTTTCAGAGCCGATGGGACTCCTGGGTCTCTGATCATTCCCCATTAAAAGTAATAATAAATGAAGACTTCAAAGGAAAGTACACATCCTTCCTGGAACAACCCAGCCCATAGGAAGGAGAAACAATTGGGTTACATCCCTGGGCTAGCTTTTCCTCTTCTGGGAAGGAAGTGTGAGGTCTATGGGCTTGGCAGGAATCTGGGGCGCCTGACATTCCCTCTGCCCTGGCTGCAGAAGTTAAGGCTTCAGGCCCTAAAGGAAGCTAGAAAGGCAGCCTGAGACCTGGGGATGAGCCTGGAAGGGCTGTAGGAGGAGGAGACCCACCCTGCTCATGAGTACTGCTGACATGGATCCTCTTCTGCAGCACTACTCCTGTTCCCACAGTGCCCTGGGAAGCAGAGATTGGGAGGTGAAGAGACTTGCCCTGTGAGGCCAGCATCCCCATGATGCTGTCTGTTCAGCATCCTTTCCCAGGAAGATGCAGAGCCAGGCTTAGGGGCCAGGTCTTTTGACTTCTAGTATGCTGTTCATCTAAAGGAACCAGACTTAGGGCATGAAAAGGGATTTAAAAATGTAACATCCTTATTAACCATAAAAACTATCACTTAAGTCTTCTCTGTGCCTTAATGTGCAGTTTCTTTCTAAACATTCTTCACTTGGCAAAGAAATTTAAGAATTACCTAGTTTGGAACCCATTTATATGCATGAGGACACTGAAGGTCAGGGAGGGAAAGAAACACAGTGGCTGTTCTCAGCACACCATCCTTCAAGGACGCTCTGGAGCCACATCTTTCAGAAGTCCTTTTTGAATTCATCTCTATATTCCCAGTGGTCCACGAGGGTCCTGGTGCAGTTGGTACTGGTCAAATGTGTGTTGAATGAACGAAGATAAGCCAGAGACATGGCTAGGGTCAAACCAGAGAAACATGTCTGACGCAGTTATTCAGAGCACAGGCACCTGATGAGGATCTCACGGTACCAATGGCTATGCCAAGGGATAGAGGACAGTCATGGGTGAGGGAAACAAAGGACAACTGGTGAGTTGGAGAAAGTATCCTTTCTAACAATTACACACAACATGGGGGACTTTGGGGTTTATAATATATTGAATCCAGCTGATAGCCAGGGTGGTGTACAAAGCTGTAAATTCTCAAGTACAGCCCAGATCTGATTGAATGTCTAAGCTTTTTATTTCAGTTAAGGTACTGAAACCTGAAATATCTGAGCTTTTTGAGCAGGTGCCATGTGACATTTGTTCCTGAACCTTCATGGAGGATCTGGTCAATGGCTGGATGTCAAAAAATATTTCTGGAAAGAACAAACACTATGCTTACCAAACTGCTATATATTCATGGAGGTGATGCAATTTTGTATTTTTTGCCAAGGATGTTATTTAGGAGAATAATTTAGAAGTCATTTCAATGTCAGTAGGATTCTTTCATATGATTTTACAATGTTCATCAGCATCAGTATGAAATCTGTAGAACTACTTAGAATATGGCCTGAGGGTGTTCTGCCTCATGTACACATGAGACTGGTCCTGGTAGCTAAACATCCCATAGGACAGTACTCCTTTGCATGAGTTTGACAATCTCTGAGCCCCATCCATCTAGCTAGATTTTCTGATTCTTTTTCTCCAAGCATATATCTTCAGCTTATTGTCATTACGAGGAGACTTTTGTTAAACTTTATTTTCTGCAGTTTGCATTTTTTAAGTCTGCCTATCTCTGCTTTTCTTGATATAAACTCTGTTATTTAACATGCTTTTTAAAGCCACACACAAATCATCCATCTCAGATGAAATTCCGACATTACTCCATGGGAAATGCCTCTATGAGTCTTAACCTGCCAGATTGCCAGAGCAGATCACTGGACTCAATAACCCATATCTTGGAGTCCCACAGAGATTTCAGTAGTTCTTGGCAATTAAAAGGCAGTGTAATATAGAATGATAATGGGTTTTAGAATGAAAACAACCATGGCTCAAATTCCAGCACTGCTACTCTCTCAATATGTGAATTTGGCTCACACTTAGACTCTGAGACTAGGTGTCATTTATAAAATTAGAATATGGATAACTTTCTTGCTGATTTCTGAAATAACCTGTTGACAGAACTAGCCTGGTGGGAGTGACAGATAAGAACTGAAGACATCGAGGGCAGGGGAAATGGCCAGCCTGACCACCGGCCCTGCTTTCTCCTTTAGTTTGAGCTGTTTAGTTGAAAATCGTTCCAAAGGACGGTCTCAAAGCCTTTGACATTTCCACTGGCTTACATAGCTTTCCTGGGAAGAAAGGCCTGGAAGTTATATCTTTAATATAAGACACAGCTTTTCAGTTCTTTTTGTTGTTGTTGTTGTTGTTGTTACCCCAGAGAAATGATAAATGTTTATTTACTTATTTATTTTTAGATAATTTATTATACATACATATGGGGCACAACATTGATTTTCAATAATAGTGTACAATGTGTGGTGGTTAGATCAGGATAGTTAGCTTATTCATCATTACAATGCACAATCAGTCTTTACGTTCATTGAACATTTCCTCATTAGCTCCCTTCCCTCCCTGCTC
>NW_007733756.1:57889-58742 GCF_000696425.1 Galeopterus variegatus | reverse complement strand
TTGTTGTTGTTGTTGTTGTCACCCCAGAGAAATGATAAATGTTTATTTACTTATTTATTTTTAGATAATTTATTATACATACATATGGGGCACAACATTGATTTTCAATAATTGTGTACAATGTGTGGTGGTTAGATCAGGATAGTTAGCTTATTCATCATTACAATGCACAATCAGTCTTTACGTTCATTGAACATTTCCTCATTAGCTCCCTTCCCTCCCTGCTCCCCCCTTTTCCACCTCTAGTTTTCTAAAAGTTAAATGTATTACTGTGATTGTATTTTCTTTCTTTCTCTCTGTCTCTCTTTATCGTTCATTTGTTTATTTAGGGATCCAGTTCCCGGTTATGAGTGAGAACATGTGGTATTTCTCTTTCTGTACCTGGGCTGTTTCACTTAGAATAATTTTCTCTGAGCCCACCCACATTGCTGCAAGTGGTAGAATTTCATTCTTTTTTATGGCTGAGTAGTATTCCNTTGGTTCCATTGCCTGGCTGTTGTAAAAGGAGCTGCAATAAACATGGGAATGCAGCTGTGCTTTCGACATGATGTTTTCCAATCCTCTGGAAATATCCCCAAGAGTGGGATTGCTGGGTCACATGGTAGTTCTCTCCGTAGTTATTTGAGGACCCTCCATACTGTTCTCCATAATGGCTGCACTAATTTACAGCCCCACCAACAGTGCAGAAGTGTTCCTCTTTCTCCACATCATCATCAGCATTTGTTATTCTCTGTCTTTTTTATAATAGTCAGTCTGATTAGGGTGAGATGATACCTCAAAGTGGTTTTGATTTGCATTTTCCCTGATGATTAGTGATTTGCAGTTCTTATCTGGGAAGGCTGTTGACTCAGTT
>NW_007733756.1:54741-56429 GCF_000696425.1 Galeopterus variegatus | reverse complement strand
GGTCCCGGTCCGGTACGGGCGCGACACTGAGGGTTGCGATCCTTTGCCGGACACGAAAAAAAAGACAAAAAAAAAAAAAAGAAGAAGAAATCAAAGATGAAAAAAGTAAAGGAGAAAAAAGTAAATGGCTTAAAAATCTAAGGTGGTAATCTGTAGGGCTGAACGTAACTTAGTTCTGCACTCCCTCCATTTTTGTTTTCTACAGCCCTCCTTCCTTACCTTCCTTCCTTCATGCATTTATTCAGTCAGACATTCAATCAGCAAATTTTCCCGGTAAACACTTCTACATCACACATTGTGCAGGAAATACAGATATGAAGGACAATTCCTGTGCATGAGGAACTCAGGGTATAGTGGGGAAGTGACAGGGACCTAGACAGTCACAGCGCTCCACGAGAATTGCTGTGACACAGGTAAGCCGGAGGAGTTAGGGGGACCTCATCCAGCCTGGGGAGGAAAAGGAGGGCTCAGTGAGAGAGATGATGGTCAAACTGAGTCCTGAAGGATGAGTAAGAGTGTGTGAGGCAAAAAGAGGGATTTTTAGGTAGAGCTATCAGAAGGCCCATAGGTAGGAGACTATGGTATGTTGCAGGCAGCTACTCTCCAAAGCTAAACACAGTTACTTATACAATGGATCATGTCTGATGATCCATTTTATTAATTAATAATAAAAAAATTATTAATTAATCAGGAAAAATATACTTTGCTGTCATTGAAATCTGAATTTTTTTTCCTCAGGAATTCTAAAGAGCCTACAGTGGATATGATAATGTTCTCAGGATCAATCGAGTCACAAACATAGATGCAGATTTTGCCTGCTCATCTTATTGCCCCTCAAAGGTCCTAAGGAGTGCGTTCTTAGCGTTGAAGTAGGTTGTGCCACATGTCAGAAAATATATTAACTTAACAAAGAGAAAGCATTCCATGGGGACTGGGGCTATCTAGAAAGACTCTCTGGAAACGTTTCCTCTAGATATGAACCTTGATTAATTTCCTAAGATTAAAATAGCTGCTCAAAAGGCTGGCCTGTGGCTCATTTGGGAGAGTGCGGTGCTGATAACACGAAGGTCATGGGTTCGGATCCCCATATAGGGATGGCCGGTTCGCTCACTTGGAGAGTGTGGTGCTGACAACACCAAGTCAAGGGTTAAGATACCCTTACTGGTCATCTTTCTTTTTTTTTAAAAGCTGCTCAAAGGGATTATGCTTGAGTCTTATTGCTGGGTGAGCTGACAGCTGAGCCTCAGCCTCAAGTTTCAAGTTTGGGGGTGCTTGTGCTGCAGAGCAACTCGAGAGATTAGCCCAGCTTGGGCAGAACCGACGTAGGGCCCTTCAGAGTGAATTCATCTCACGTTTCTGGCTCAGAGAGTTAAACAGAACTTTGTACACTGGATACCTTTTCCTTCTGGATCCCAGGTCTAACACAATGGCCTGCTGTCACTGAGACTCGTGATTCACATTGTTGCTATTGTACCAATTGGAGAAGATAGTTTCACCCTTTCTTTTTGAAAGGCTGTTTTTCCCACATATACTAAAGAGCAACACAGCTCTACGTGCCTCCAGATACAATAGAGTTTGTAAAGAGCTGAATGTTTATCTCCCTCCCCAAATTCATATGTTGAAATCCTAACCTCTGAGGTGACAATATTAGGAGGTGGGGCCTTTGGGAAGTGATGAGGTCATGGGGG
>NW_007733756.1:52888-54146 GCF_000696425.1 Galeopterus variegatus | reverse complement strand
GGGGGAAGAAGCCTTATAAATGGGATTAGCACCCTTATCAAAGAGACCCCAGAGAGACCCCTGGCCCCTTCAGCCATGTGAAATTACAGCGAGAAGATAGTCATCTTTGAGGAAGTGGACCCTTACCAGGCAGAGAATCTTCTGGTGCCTTGATCTTGGACTTCAAGCCTCCAGACTGTGAGAAATTAGTTTCTGTTGTGTTATAAGCCACCTGGTCTGTGGTATTTTGTTATAGCAACCTGAGTGGACTGGGTTAAGGTAGGGGTTGAAAAGACAGGAGCAGAGTAGAATGCTCTTGGTCTGAATTGTGGCTCCAGCTCTTTGAAGCTGAATGACATTAGTTCTGTGTTTTGGTTTCTTTGTCTATAATTTGGGGATGATATTACCTACCTCATATGTCTATCATGATGTTTGCATGGAATAGCACATACTACATGGCTAGTTTCAGTCTATCTTAATTAGCTTCCTATGAACCTTAGGAACCTCTGGGACAGACATTTGCTTAGAAGAGAGAAAAAGGAACAGAGATTACAAACTGGCTGCAGATGAGTCTCATCCAGGGTCTCCTCAGGAGGCACCTTTCTGCAGCAAAATGCAAAGGGTGTGTGCTGGGCTGGGTAGGTCCAGGGCCAGGACTGGAGGTGACCTCAGGTGTCCTCATGCCCAGCAGTTAAATCACTCAGGAGAGATCCTATGGAAACTGGGATGGGATTCCAGGAGGTGTTGCAATATTATTTTAGAGGATTCATCTGCTTAGTATTATGCTTCCCCTCATTTAACCCTCGGAGGTTTTGGACTCTGTCTGGTGTGAAAATTTTTTTCTGTTTAGAAAGAGTTCCGCTCATTACTTTAGCAGACTGCACATGGGGAGAACTTGTTTATCCTGCTAAATGAGTCATCAATATCCTGCTCTATACTAAGCCATGGAATGGTAGACTTGGAAGGAATCTCAGGGCTTGCCTAGCTTATTTTACTGATGGGGAAATGGAGGCCCTAAGAAGAGAGGGACTTGCATAAAATCACACCTCTATGAAGCTGGACCTAAAATACAGGTCTCCTGATTCCAGGTCTTGTGTGCCTCCCACTAAATGCAACAGACATCTACAGAATTTTGGAGGGATGAGGGGCAAAGGGAACCATGTTAGACACCATACACACCGTGTTCCAATTTAACCTCTCAGCAGCTCTGGAAGTAATTCATATTTAAGAAGGAAAAGGTCGCTTAGTTAAGGAGACACGAATAGAAATTAGCTCCATC
>NW_007733756.1:50803-52138 GCF_000696425.1 Galeopterus variegatus | reverse complement strand
CCAGTGAGCTCTAGAGTCTACACTGTACAGATGGTTTTTAAATTGGTTACTTGAAGCACTAGGGTCCCACAGAGTTGCCTCAAGGTCTACTATGAGGCTGCAAAGGAGGTAAGGTTGGTTTCACATATCTCCTCCCATTTGTCCCCATGTCAACTACAGAGATGTTGTTTCATCTGTTTCTATACTGGGACTTCATGTAAGATTTCATCTGAAGACAGGGATCCTTTGGTTATTTTATAAGCCACCTAGACAATGGTATTTTGTTATAGCAGCCTGTATGTCTGTATCTGTATCTATATCTGTATCTATCTATATACCTATATGACGGTATTTTGTTAGAATCCACTAAGCTGATTTGTGCTGCCTCCTTGTATTACTCAGACAATCTTCAGCTGTAAATGCAAAAATCTACCTCAAATTATCTTGACCACAACCACAGAAACAATAGGATTTATCGGAAATCTTTGGATACATCAAATTTTAGGCTCCGCCAGGCCAGGAAGCTCAAACACCAACACAGCTCTCCCCCTCTGTATGGATTCAAATGAGTCTAGATCCAAAAACATAAATACAGGCATCCAAATTTGCTCTCTCTTTCTTCCTCTCTTTATCTCACCATTATGCTTATCTCTGCTTGGCTTCATTAGTCATCATCTACTTCCAAATGGCAGGCGATATGACTGTTGGCAGCCTCAGATTGCTATCTTTCCAGCAGAGAGAAACATTTTCTCTTCCTATACCTATATCGCAATCCCAGGAAAAAATATTGCTGGTTCTGCTTGGATCCCTTCCTTATCTCTGAACAAATCACTGGAGCCAAGGATGCAAGGACATTCTTACTGATCATTCAGTCCTCAGGTGCCAACCTCGGAGGTGGGGACAGGTTGTTATGATTGACAGTCCCTTGAGGATCCAAGAGAATGGCAGAATAGTCTTATGGAAAGACAGGATGAGAATGTGCAGGTGGGAGGACCAAAAAGTCTATTATATTCTTCTTTTTCTTTTATAAGTTGATATAGATATATTCCTTGATAACCTATTATTTTATTGTACTTACTGTATTTTTTTTTCAGTATTGACTAATTACAAAGATAATTTGAGGCAGCTCAAAAAAGAGCACAGGAAAGAGGAAACCCTGATCTCAATATAAAAGGCAAAAATGGACCGATCATCACACTATTCCTAGACACCCTCGTGGGGAAAAGACATAAACACTGAGAACCAAATCTAAGTCTTGAGTTTCTAGCACTCTAGGAAAAAAAAAGAAAGAGTGGGTGAACGATTCTCATTGTCTAATGTTAGCAGCTAGTTGCCAAGGGGTAACAAACTTTTTTT
>NW_007733756.1:44260-49766 GCF_000696425.1 Galeopterus variegatus | reverse complement strand
AATAAGGTCAATTTGGTTGGGAAAGTCACGATGAAGAAGTCATCTCTAGAAAATTTTGACATTAATGGTGGTAGTGCCGAGTACATTTTTACTGCATGATCATTCTGTGGACAGGAAATGCAAGTATGAAGTAATCCCTCTATTTTCCAGGTAGGCGAATACATGAACATTCTATGAAAAGGCAAAAAAATCCTGGTGCACCTAAATATCAATGATTCTGAGAGCCAGGCAATCTAAGTTCTTTTTCTGGCTCAGTCCTTATTTGCTATGTGGTCCTATTATTTGCTATGTGGCCTTTTTCTTATTTGGGTTTTGTTTTCAAAATTCATAAAATGCAAGTCCTGGTTTATATGATCACTGCTGTGAATTGAATGTCCCCCCACAAAGCTCATTGAAGCTTAATCCCCACTGTAGCAGTGTTGAGGGTGGGAAATCTAATTATGGTATTTAAAAGGTGGGGCCTTTAAGAGGTGATTAGATTGTGAGGACTGTGCCCTTGTGAATGGACTGACCCATCATGAAGCCATGGGCATAGTTCTGATGGCTTCAAAAGGGAGTGAGGAATTAGTTCTCACTCCTGCTCCTGCCTCTCTTGCCATGTGATACCCCGTGGCACTCTAGAGTCACTACCAAAGAAGGCCTTCATCAGATGTGTTCCCTGGACTTTGGATTTCCCAGCCTATGAACTGTAAGAAATAAATTTTATTTCTTTATAAATGACACAGTTTCAGGTATTCTGTTATAAGCAACAGAAACTGATGAATACCATTACTGAGATTTCTTCTGGCTCTAAATGTCCACATCTAGATCGTGTTTTAATAATATAGATTCTAGAAAATATGCTTATTTAATTAAGTGACAGTGTTGCTTTCCATATTTAGGTTTTGGAAATTGGTCTTAACTGGTAATAACATCTTATATTTCCAAAATACTTTTTTTTTTCCTGTTTTACTTAACAAAACTTACATGTCTCTGAGAAAGATTTTTGAATATCCCTCACTCCTATTAGTTTGTCCTTCATAAGTAACCATCTTCCTCACTACACAAGGAATAATGAAAGATTCAAAGTTTTCTTAAATCTCTTTTTCTCTGTAGCTTTTCTTTATGACATTCTCTTGGGTCTGTCAGTTGTCAAAGACATTTGTTCCACCCACCCACCTTGTAAGAGTGCATCTCAAAGTCACCGTCTGCTTCCCCTGCCTCCACTGAAGGGGCCAGAGATACCTCCTTAAGAACAAGACTTTATGTTTTACAGTTGTTTATGCCACCTGCATGAGGGTGCCTATGTTGGAAATGGAGAATAAAGGCTTCATCTAAGAAGGCTGGGAGTCTTCTCATAGTTCTGCTAATCAACTAGCTAGAGGTATAAGAATTGCTAATACTGGTATACTGTTTTGCAGTTTACAATACCCTTACATACATATTATTTCATAGGATCTTCACAAATACCCCTGCAAACAGGCAGTATTTATCGTGTTTCCTAGATGAAGCAATGGAGCCCCAGGTGGTTTAACTAAAGTGCCAAGACAGCTAGTGAGGAAGAGAGGAACCAGGGTGAGAGTCCAGCTCTCACCAACCCATTGCAGGAGCTTGGGCTAGCACTGCATATGACTCACTATCCCCCCAGGTAAAACAGGAACCACAACCCCAATCTACCTAATTCATAGGTATGAGTGTGTTCTGAGAAAACACAAATGCCATTCATTCATTACTGACTAAAATCCAAGTCTATTTCAATAGCTCAGAAACATGGTCAAATATCAAAGACCTGAATTTAGCAACTTCTAAAGTCAAAATAAACAAACGCCACACAAACTGCTTTCCCCTCAGAACAAGGTGGTAGTATTAAGCCCAGAGTCTACCCAGGACTCCATCCAACGGGACCCAAGAGGGGAGAGATGAATTTTAAGTTCACAATTTCGGTGTGGTTTGAGACTGCACTGGCCAAAAAATTACCTACGATGGAGAAGAAACATTCTATGCGGACACAAAAGCTGAAGACAAAACAGGAGATGAATTTTAAGTTCACAATTTCGGTGTGGTTTGAGACTGCACTGGCCAAAAAATTACCTATGATGGAGAAGAAACATTCTATGTGGACACAAAAGCTGAAGACAAAACAGGAAAAAAAAAATCATAGATTTGAAACCCTTACAAAAATAACAAATGAATAATTTACAGCTTTTCCTTGGTTTATTGAAAAACATTGGAACATGTTCGTACTCAATGCAACTTTTGAGTTCTCTTCCTGCAGCTATTACTCGCTTAGTCATCTTCATTTTTTCAAAGACATTTATTTGGAGTCTGTTGTTCCTGGCTTTTTGTAAGACACCATCAGGCAAAGCGTGGATCTGAGCATCCGCCTCCAGGCTCCTGCCATCCCAGGCTTCAGCCTTCAGAGGCAGTGTCTCATGTGTCTGTTGTCTGCAGACTCCCCTCTGCTGTCTCAAGCCCGCCATGGGAAGCTGGTGATGGTCCCTAGCCTCAGATTGCCATTCATTCACCTTTACTCAATCCTGCCCTTTTAAAATCCCCGGGTCTCATTCCTGCCACCCAGAATACCCTACACCTTACATTTGTTGATCCCTTTAGTTTACGTAGGGTTGCCTATGTAACCTATTTAGATTTCACAAATAAAAATGCAAGATACCCCATTACATTTGAATTTCAGACAAATAAATAATTTTTAGTGTAAGTTCATCCTGTGCATACTTGTGATCCTACCCTTGTGGGAGAAGCTGAGCAGGAATGACTACTTCCATTCTGTAGAGTAGAAAATAGAGATCCACAAGCGTTAAAGAAGTGGTTCAAGATTACACAGCTAGGAAGTGATATCGCTGGAATTTGAACCAAGGCTGGCTGACCTCAAAGCTTGTGCTTTTCCATGGCAATGTGCTGCCTGCATTAAATACAACAGCGTATCTACAGCACTTGACAGTTTTCAAAACACTTTCAGATGCATGAACTTAATTAATCTTCACAGGAACCCTCGAGATAGGTGCCATGTTTCATTTGTTCTAAGAAACTTTTTTTTTTTTTTAACACTTTAATGTCTTTGATTTCAGGATGTACTTTAATAATGTGCCAGTCTAATTGGCAGCATTGTTTTTTCTTTCTTAGTACAGCATAAAATAATGGCATCTTGGATTGAATGATTTGTAACATTATTATGTACTTTGTACAGCTGAAGACATAAGCTCAAGGGAGTCTGGCCTGTAGCCTAAGGTGATGGACACTGTAATTAAACCTATATCTTTCTGACCTTCTAGTACCCTCATGCTGAAAGGAGATTACACAGACTTTCTCACTAAGACACACCATGGAGCTAGTGGGTTCAGTGAACTGTGCCGGATAGCAGATTCTGCTTCCAGCAAGAGGGTAGCATTGTGCCCACCCTCCCAACCCTTTCATACATGTCTATGGAAGCTTAGAGAGCTTAAAGACTGGGAAGGTAAAATGAAGAAACTGGCAAAGATTGGCTTCCTTCTCTTCATCTAAATCTTCCAGGGCAACTGTACAGAGAAAACCACAGCTAGTTGCAATGTCATACAAATGAAAGATTCAAAGAAATGTGAGGTGGAAGCCCGCCTTGGTAAAGTCATCCTGTGCCTGGACCCGCCAGCTGGAAAGCGCTGCTGACAATGTGCGAGCTGCTTGCTCTGAGCCTGAATCCTGGCCCAGTCCCTGAATGACTCAGGCAGTGCTGCTACCACCACTTCCCCTTGGAGCCTGGGTCTACAGTCTAGACTGTGCTGGAGGCAACCATTCTTGATACCGGGCCCAAATTTCCCAGCATGTATTCACAGAACCTCATTCCAAGTGCTGAATTCTTGGGCTCCAAACAGCTAATATCAGAAGGGAATCTTCATTAGAAAACAGAAACACATTTTGCAGGAAACAGAAGAAGAAAAAGAAAAATTAGGCATTGATTGCAAGCAGCCAGGTCTGAGATTGAATTGATTTACATTTTCAGAGCCTCAGGGGCAAGGGTCTGAAAGATGATCGTTTCAAAAGAGCCGATCTGAAGGCTATAGAATTAAAGGCATTCAACAAGGTTCTTCCTTTAAAGAAAAAGAGGTTCCCCCATCAGAATCAGAAGCGTATCTGCAGACTGCCCTCTATTCTCATAACAATCAGATGCGTTACACTTTGCTAAGCTTTCGGTAATAAATCACGTCACTTGAGCTTCGCATATGCCTATGGGGTCAATGTTAATGTTCATATTCGAGACACAAAGAAACAGAGGCTCAAAGACCTCAGGAACCTTGCTCAAGTTGACAGACTATTAATGGCTGAGTTGGGAGCTGAGTCCAGACCCTCTGACCCTGCAGGCTATTTTCTTCACTCCTTGTATGCACAGCTGCTGGCACCTCTGGGGGATAAGAACGGAGATCACTTTTGGTTGGGTGAATTTGGTAGAAAGTTTGGGGAGTGTTAGGTAGAGTGGAGTGAGGGGTAGAGCCCATAAGGGGCTCAAGAATTTGCATGTAGCCTGTAGGTACTGACCTGTTGGAGTCTTTAGCATGTGTATGAATAGCATGTGTATGAATAGAAAAGACCAGCAGCCAGACCCTGAAAAGCCATAGTCTCTTTTTCCCCCTTTACTTAGTAATTATTTATTTATTTATTTTTAAATTAATCTAAGATAAAGGCTTAGACTAGGGATGGCTTTTGGAATTAAAGTCCTTTGAAGGTGAATCAGATGATTGTAAAGAGAATTATTACATCCTCACTCTAAGAATCTTGATGCAGGAAAGAGTTTTTTCCTTATCTCTAACAGCATCATACTTCCTCCAGTGCAGCCAAGTTTGCTCAAAATGGTGTCATGGAAAGAGAATGATCTTTTCCATCGAACACAATTGGGTTGAGTCCAGGCTACACCACTTACTGATTTTTTAGCCTGGGGCAAGTCATCCAGCTTTCCTGAGCATCCGTTTCCTGACCTGTAAAATAGAGGCGAGCTTGCCTCTCTCAGAAGGTTCCCTGAGATTCTCCACACAAGACCGATGAGGTCGCGGACGACTCGGCCTTCCCGAGTCCGGTGCTGGTTCTGTTACAGCCGAGCACACCACATCAGAGTTTCATTTTTGCCTCTCTCTTCCCTTTAACACTCCTGGCTCCCTGGAGATTTCACACCATGGTGTCTCTGGCACCTGCACCAGCGTCTGGCCCAGAAGGGACTCTCGGAGTCTCCTGGAAGAGGAGTACTGGCACGGCAGGAAGCAGGGAAGATGGGAAAGAAGGGATTGGGTTTAACACACTCCAGAAATCTAGAATTTGTCTCCATTTATTCTCAGACCTTCAGCCTTCTCCATCCTTAAAATCTCTCAAGCCCTTGTCACAACCTCTGTCTCTAACCCACATACAAGTGACTTTATTTATTTATTTATTTATTTTCCTTTTTGTCTTTTTTCGTGACCGGCAACGGGATCGCAACCCTCGGTGTTGCGCCCGCACCTCGCTCAGCCAGTGAGCGGCCGGTCTGTATGTGGGATCCGAACCCTCG